>NC_039366.1:131399645-131497211 GCF_003573695.1 Papaver somniferum
GGTGGGAGGCGGTGGTTGGCGGTGGTGGAGGTGGTGGCGCGGTGGTGGTTGGCGGCGGTGGAGGAGGTGGCGCGGTGGTGGTTGGCGGTGGAGGTGGTGATGGTGGTGGTCGGTAACGGTGGTGGCGGCGGTTGACAGTGGTTGTTTTTGGCGACGACGGTGATCAGTGGTGGCGGCACAGTGGTGGTTCTGCTGGTGGTGTTATTTTGTGGTGGTGATAATATAATAGAAATTAATGGTGGGGTTGATTTTTATTTTTGTTGGGGTGATTTAAAATTAAAGGTGGGGTTGTTTTTTATTTTTGTTGGGGTGATTTAAACTAGAAGGCTAGTATAGACAATTTATGTTAAATGGGGTTTTTTTAAACAATTTGTTTTGTTGGAGTTTTTGTATATGGATAGTGACACCTTTGGGGTTATAACTCGCGGCCCGTAATTCTAACTCCTTTAAAATCCTAAGTTCATAAGGCTCCACGTTGAACGGTGATCCTCACCCACTCACAGAAAAACAAGGCTTTCGCTCACAAAATAAAGTAATTTATTTATCGTTTTATCCTATTTTACCCTAAAAAAAAGACGGTCTTTCACTAAAACAAAACCTCTCTTCCATTGTTCGATCTAGCTCCGCCTATGTGATGGATTTGATTATTTTGATCAACTAGGGATTTTTATCTGTTTTCCCAAACCTAATAATTTCTGATTCAATTTTCTTTTTTAGGTTACTATGTATGTTTAAATCCGAATTAGGGTTTACCTTGAGCCTGATAATGCAAAAGGATTTTAAGGGTTTCTCATTTGATTTTAAGGTTTTTTTATTTTGATTCTCTCTTTATCCCGTTCTTATTGTTGATTTTTTTCCTTTAATAATTGTTTGCCCGGTTTATTTACAGATGTGATTTCGGCTGAAGCTGGAAATGGTTTATTTACATGATTGTTAAGTCTAACCCTTTTTTCTCTTCCTGCTTCTTCCCCATTCTCAACTATAGACAAACATAAAAACAGTATAATCGTGTTTTTTTTGTTATTATTGCTTGATTAATAGTTAGGTTTCGTATCTACTGATTTCTATTGTTGTTATTTCTGATTGCCAGCAACAGTAACCAATCTAATCTCAACTCCTATCCACAGTAGCTAACCCATAAAATCAAATTTATTGCTTCTGTTTAGGTTTCATTCACAGATTTTACAGGAAAAAATGGGAAGTAATTGGGGTTTTTGTTGTACCACAGCTGAGATTTTTAACGATACTATTACCATGCATTAATTATCTTTTATCACGATTGATTCGCATGAAGTGGTCAAGTCTATGTATTCTTCCTTACTTTTTGTTTTTTCAATTAGGAACGAACTTTGTTGCATTAAGCTATCTATCTACGGGGGTTATGGTGGTGAGTTTTTAGTTAAGGTTCAAAATGGTTTAAAATATGAGGCTGAACACCAGTTGATAATTCTGTGAATTATCATTAATTCATGTGCTTAAATGTCTTATTTTGATGCACTTCCACTATTCTAAGAAGAAATTGACCTAATGCATGAGTCAGCTGTGACAGAATTCGAATTTCGGTGGTTCAAATTTCTTACACGAGACAAATTCATATCAGCCTTCAGATTCTTTAGATATTGTTGATCTTTGGATATATTAAATTAGGGATGCGATAATGGATATCAAGGTTAACTTTTGTGGTCGAATGAGAGGCTGGGTAGGATACCAGTGCATTTAAAAGGTATTGACTGTTCTTTTCTGTCATATTTTGTAGCGGCAGAGGCCATATCTGGGTTAAACAGAGGTTTGTACTTCTTATTAGTCTGAACATTACTTTTCTTTTTCTGTTTGGTATGGTGTGAGCTTGGAGCAGGATCAATATGCGGTCTTTTTTTTTTTTTGACGACTGATTTTTTTTTATTGATTTTTCAGTTTTTGTGAGAATTTGTTGTGTTCAAATGATTAGCCTGGATGTCTCAGTGATGCGCGTGATTGTTTTTGTTTCGGATGATCATTTCAGCTCAGCAAATTTGGCTTAGCTTCAGAATGTTGGGGCTCACTGCTACGAAGAGTTTTGTTGAAGTTGATTTCTACGGGTATCCTCTATGATCAACTTAAACTAATTTTGAAGAAATTGTGTGGGAAAGATCGGTCTGAGCTTGCCAGAGAAATGGAGCAGCATCTTGATAGGAGCTAAAAATGAATGAGGTCAGTGTATTTAACAGGTATAGATGTTTTGCTTGATTTTGTTGTGGCAGTCGTTGTCTGAATTCGGTTTCGTTGAATTTTTTTTATAAAACATGTTGGTATGGGTTCTGTGTTTCCTAATTGTGAAAGGAGAATCTGCATGAAGCGAAGCAACTCTATAGTAACCATCAGATTCCTTATTTTTGATTTGAGGTTTGGCAATTAAAATTTCACCCTCAGTTGCATTATGGTTTCTGAATATCATGTGAACTTGCATTCTGGATCTGCATTTTCTATTTGTGATTTTTTGCATTTAATTGTTGGTTGCTTAAAAGAAGTTACTGTTGAAAAGTGAGAGCTTACATTTTATCCTCTTTTCTTTTTTGCAAGACAGATATTGAAGAACCTGTATATTATACATACCTTGATCTTTTCCTCACTGAAATGCAACTATATATATGTTCTTTCAATGGAACTTTCATTGCTTCTCCAACAATATAACTATAGTCACGTAAATATTTTTGAAAAAATCTTCACGACAATTGCTTTTCATGCTCATTTAATGGATTACTAATCTCTTATCTGATTTGATCTTTTATGTGAGAAGGGGAAAATAACTGAATAAGGCCGAGTAGATTATCTCTTGGTAATGTTTATTTTAACCTCTTCTCTGAGATAAAAAAAAAAAGTGTAGCTAACCGCAAGTTGATGGCCTGGACCGTACCATCGCAGTTAGTCAAATGGATAGGCTACCTGAATTAAATTTTATTTCTCTATTACCAACTCTTTTCTTATCCTAATCAGGTATGAATTCTATTTCTCCCTGATCTGCTTGCTTTTGATTTTCTTTTGTGTGTACGATTATATGCTGCCACTGATATTGTCATGAAATCAGAAGATTAGGAACACCTCAAATGTCTATGGTAAGCTGACACTAATCTTTTTTTGTTTTATCATCTCTTACTCCTATTGTAATCATGTGCATAATTTTATAACTATACGAAGAAGAAAATATTCTATTATAGAATAATTAGTTAATACTGGAACCGATGTTTAAAGCCCATTCAAGTTCAAGAGAGCTAGACGAAAACCCTTAGTTATGTGTTGTAGATAATAATTGAAATAACTCTGATCTTTGTCACTTGTTCAAGTTCCTAACACGCTAATCATACATAAGTGGTGTACTCCCTATATACCTTTTGTTTAGCAGTGGTTTTTAGTTAGCATGGTCTCTTTTTTAAAAGTCATTTGAGCATTAATTTGAAACGTTTTGTATATATGTGCTGCTCTTGCAGATTTGAATTCTATTTTAGGGCAATCTAAGGTGATAATACTAACCCATCGAGAGAAGAAGAAGGTGACAATACTAACCATTTGTTATCAATAAATAGTCGTTTTCAATTAAGTATACATTTATGGCCTGGGTTGCAGGAAGATGCTGGAGGAGTCATAAATGTCTATAGAATCCATATTGAATTGTTCTTTCCAAATTTAGGCTTTGGGTTCTTATGGAAGTACCTCTAATAATAAAAATATTGTTAATACTTTCAATTTTATTAACTTGCATAAGCGTATTTGTATACTTGATGGGCTGATTTTACAGTGTTTGGAGTAATGCTGCAAGTGGCTCAAAGACATGCAGACTCGGAAAGGTGGATAATAATTCATACCATTACTTTTGTGTTTTAGTTCGATGATACATCCATTTTATTTAATGGGTTTGTTTCCTTTTCTAAAATTGGCTCATGATACTGTCTTTTTTTATTTTATAAGTGAGAGTGAAAAAAAAACACTTGCAAATCCCATGTAGTTGATAAAATTGGATCAAGATAATTTGGGTTTCATTTTTTCAAGAAATTAGGTTGTTCTGTTTCAATTTAAAATATGACATACATTTTGGTTGTTGGTTAATTACAATAGTGTATGTGTTTTATACTGGATAAAGAAATCAACTAATCGAATGTTTTGAATTGCCTGTAGTTTCAAACAACTATGCCAAAGACTTATTTTATGATCCTATACAGGTGGAATTCTTGCTTGGTGAAAGGATTATTGTGAATGGTATGTAACTCTTAACTTCACCTCATTGAATTTTCTCCAATCCTATAAATATTTTTGTTTACTTTTCTAGCTTATTGTTAGTGTCCACTTGGACCAGCTGATAAAAAGAGTACGGTTAAATGTAAGATTATGAGTTCGAAGGGGACTGAGGGTCTGAGCTGGTGAGTTATATAATGCACTTGCATATCTGCTTGCTTCTGAATATAATCCAATAGAACTATTGACGTACAAATGAGTATACTTGAATTTTTTTTCACGGTATAGTTCAATTGGTAGCTTAGATGAAAAGGTTTACAGCTTTTGAGGACGATCATCTGCAAAAGCTAATCGCAGGATGAAGGGACTTGGCTGCTCGGTTTTCATCTATCTCCCCAAATTTTGAGATTGGATACTCTAAAGCATGAGAATAGATGGACTAGCTTATGGTGAAGTCTGGGTGTCATTTTGGCCATCGTTTTACAAATGACCGCTCACCTGATTGAAAATCAAGGACTTGAAAAGTGGGTTGGAGGGTTACTGGGTTATCTCTAAATTAGCTGTTCACTTTTTTGGCTTTGTCACTACTGAGCAGTAAGTAGCAGATCTCCCCTTCTTTAGTTGAAAATATAAAGTGCATCTTCAAGGTTACGTTTTAGCTTTTGAGGACGACCATCTGCAAAAGCTAATCGCATGTGCGATCTTGCAGGATGAAGGAACTTGGCTGCTCGGTCTTCATCTAGCTCCCCAAATTTTGACATTGGATACTCTAAAGCATGAGAAGAGATGGACTAGCTTATGGTGAAGTCTGGGTGTCAGTTTAACCATCGTTTTACAAATGACCGCTCACCTGATTGAAGACCAAGGACTTGAATATTGGGTTGGAGGGTTACTGGATTATCTCTAAATTAGCTGTTCACTTTTTTTTGGCTTTGTCACTACTGTAGTTGAAAATATCAAGTGCATCTTTAAGGTTAATGGTAGAAGTTTTGACTTTTATATTGTTAACGTGACAGTTGGGTGTCAGTTTAGAAAGGACTGGACATGATGCTTACATTTTGAAGGGATTAAATTGTTGCCATCTTTATGTAACTTGATGTAAGAGAATGACTCAAATTCATGGAGTTGGTGAATCCCAAGTCTTGCAGTGTACCGTCTTGAAGTGCTAACTACTTTCATCTTCTACACTAATATACTATATTTAAATAAAAATAACAGGTGTAAAATTTGTATTCGGCATTCTGTCCATCCTTGCGCCTCACCTGTTGTGTTGCATGGATTCTTTGCGACACTTTGGAATACTGTTTAACCAATTTCACAATATTTAGTGATTTTTTAATTTAATTTTGCCTTCGGTAAGTGGTTTTCAAATTTTCCGCTTCGATGGTATTTCGGGACTGGCATTCATGTTTGCACATATGTAAAACGTACACTTCTCTATGTCATCTTACTTAGGTATATTATACATGTTGTGCAATTCTTTTCGACGTTGTAGTAGTGAATATATGGTAGTAATATGAAGTAGGAATAAGGATGGATGTAGAGCCCAAACAACATGTTACGCTATTGTGCTGAGAGCATTCTATCTCTATTGGCCTTCCGGGTCGACTAATGAATTCTATCTCTATTGGCCTTCCGGGTCGACTAATAAGGATGGATGTACCATATTTTCGAAATGTATCTCGACAGGGCGGGGTGAAGGTGTGCAACACCAAATCAAAAATGCATCAGGACGGGGCGAGGCGAAGCCGAGCAACGCCTAATCAAAAATGTAACGCCTAATAAAAAATTTAGCCAGGACATAAAATATCGGTGGTGCTATTCACAGCACAAAAACACCACACCACTCACAGCTCAAGACATCTAAACCCTACATCTCTAAAATGGTGAACCTTTTTATCCAGCGATGGGTCCTGACTGTAAGTCATGAACCAATATTCTTGCAACACCGAGCATTCGAGCTGTGAATAGAGCTGTAAGTGGAGCTGTGAATGGCATTTCCGATAAAATATGGTTAGAAAAAATGCCCGGTGCGTAGCACGGGCTTAAAATCTAGTTAGTTTTATAATTGATCGGCTGATATCGAATGAGCCTGCCGTACTAGTTTTCCATGTTTTGAAAATGAAGAGAATTTGGGTACGCATCTCTAGTGTACCAGCCCTAAAAAGACGATGAATGATTATGGGTTTAGTTACTTTAGTACCAGTAATCCAATGACCATCTATACTAATACCATTAATAAGTTTAAATTGTGTTGTTTTACCAAATAACTGCCAAGATATCAACAAGTTTGATGATTCATACGTACAACATGTTAAAAACCTAGAAGTGATGGGATTCATTAATGAAACCGCAAACGGATGGTGCGGCCAACATCATGAGAAAATTTATACTCCCTCCGTTCCTTTTTAATAGTCTGGTTTCTATAAATAAGTGTTTCAAAAAAATAGGTTGGTTTCCTAATTGGGAAAGTCAAATGTTACTTTAATTTTTTAGGACCACTTTTCTCTTAACTTCTTTTGATGATAAGTGTCATGTGGATCATTTCACTTTACTTCTTTTACTGACAAGTGTCATGGGGACCATTTCACTTCATTTCTTTTATTGACAAGTGTCATGAGGACTACTTTCAATGATTAGTTCTCTTAATTTCCTTAAATTTCTCTAAAAACAAAACCAACCTATTAAAAACAGACAGATGGAGTAATTAAGAACCTATTAAAGGAGAAATTTGTGATTAATTGCAGTTATATTAGAAAAATGGAGATCTAAACGCTAGTTTAATGGAAGAGATTCTTGATTAGTTTCTTTCAGCAGCCCTACAAATATATCTTGAGATGTTTTTTGTACTTGATTTTGATTGTTGATTTAGATGATGGATGATATAAACGTTGGTGGTGGTGGAAACCAGAAATTTTCGTTTACAGATAGAGATAGAACATTTATATAAAAATCGGTAACACCAAGAAGGTAGTCTGGTCCGAACTAAAACAATAAATTGACTCGGTCCAAATAGGCGAGTCGATTAATTTTTGCTCTCCGTCTAGTAAAAGTCTTCTAATTTTGATCTAGTATTTAAATTAGCAATTCCAATAATCATGAAAATACGCGTGTCGATAGCGGGGAAGACGAAATACCACAATTATCAATAATCCAGAGCCTCTCGCTCGCTATACACCGTATAAATTCGCTCGCTCATTCACCCACTCTCCATATCCTACTAAAGTCATTTCAGTGTTGCAAACATCTGTGGAAAGAAAATAAAATCCCATGTGGGCGTTTCAGACCCCAGTACCGTCATTACTCCAACCTCATTTCCCACAGAAACACTCGTTCAAAACCTCTGCTTCTTTCAACCAACTTTCCATCACAAATTCTCTTGAAACCAAATCCAAATCAATTTCTAATAACAGTAGCAACCACTTAATTCAATCTCTGTGTAGAAAAGGAAATCTTGAAAAAGCTCTTCAAGTTCTTCCCAATGAATCAAATCCTACTCAACTTACTTATGAACTCTTAATTCTCTCCTGTATCACTCAAAATTCTTACGAACATGGTTTGTTGGTACATAATCATCTAATTAACAATGGGTTTGATCAAGATTGTTACCTTGCCACTAAACTTATTAACATGTACTCAGAATTCAACTCTATGGATAATGCTCGTTATGTGTTTGATAAACTTCCTAAGAGAACGATTTTTGTTTGGAACGCGTTTATTAGGGCGTTGGCGTTATCTGGTTATGGTGAAGAAGCTTTAGAGATTTATACTCAGATGAATGATAGTGGAATTCCTTCTGATCGTTTTACTTATCCTTATATACTTAAGGCTTGCCTTAGTCCATTGAATTCGAATTCGCTACTTAGGCAAGGAAAAGAAATTCATGGTCATATTTTAAGACACGGGTTTGAATCATATATTCATGTTAGTACTACTTTAGTTGACATGTATGCCAAGTACGGTTGCGTTTCAAATGCACTTAATGTGTTTGATTTCATGGTCGAAAGAAACGTTGTTTCTTGGAGTGCGATGATTGCTTGTTATGCTAAAAATGGAAGGCCCTTTGAAGCACTGAAGTTATTTCAAGAAATGATGGCTGGGTATCCTGATTGTGTTCCAAATTCAGTTACCATGGTTAGTGTTATTCAAGCCTGTGCATCTTTAACTGCTCTAGGACAAGGGAAGCTGATGCACGGTTTTGTTCTTAGAAGGGGTCTTGATTCGATTTTACCGGTGATCAACAGTCTAGTAACAATGTATGCAAAGTGTGGCTGTTTAAAGATTGGCCGTCGGGTTTTTGATAGGATGGATAAGCGGGATGTTGTTTCTTGGAATTCCATGATATCTGCTTATGGAATTCATGGTTTTGGTGAGGAAGCAATTGGGGTTTTCATTGATATGATTGACAGTGGAGTTTCACCAAACAAAATTTCATTTGTAAGTGTATTAGGAGCTTGCTGTCATGTCGGGCTTGTAGATGAAGGAAAGAAACTGTTTCATTCTATGCGTCAATACAAGATTTTTCCTAGTGCAGAACATTACGCTTGTATGGTTGATCTACTAGGCCGTGCTGGTCGGTTAGAAGAAGCAGCAAAAGTGGTGGAAGATATGCGGATTGAACCAGGGCCAACTGTTTGGGGTTCCCTTCTTGGTGCATGCAGAATCCACTGTAACACTGAGCTTGCTGAGACAGCTTGCCATCGTCTTTTCGAGCTTGAGCCCATGAATGCGGGGAATTATGTGCTTTTGGCGGGTATCTACGCAGAAGCTATGATGTGGGAGGAGGTGAATAGGGTGCGCAAGCTTCTCGAAGCTAGGGGATTAGAGAAACTTCCTGGCTGCAGCTGGATTGAAGTGAAGAAGAAGATGTACTCATTTACATCCGTTGATGAGTTTAACCCACAAATAGAACAGCTCCATGCCTTTTTAGCTCAGTTGTCTATGGAGATGAAAGAAACAGGATATGTTCCTGATACGAAGGTCGTCCTATATGATCTTGAAGAGTTTGAGAAAGAACAAATCTTATTAGGTCACAGCGAAAAACTCGCACTGGCTTTTGGACTCATCAATTGCAGCAAAGGTGAAACAATTAGGATCTCCAAGAACCTTAGACTGTGTGAAGACTGCCATTCTGTTACGAAATTCATTTCCAAGTTCGCAAATAGAGAGATTCTTGTTAGAGACGTGAACAGATTTCACCATTTCAGAGATGGGGTATGCTCTTGTGGTGACTACTGGTGAGGTTGGTCATTGGATCTGGGAGAGACATGTGTGAAGGTGTACAGTTATTAATGCTTCACAGAGAGCTCGAAATGAAATGAACTGAAGAAACGTAACACTGTACGTATAACCTTTCGACTCAGTTTTTTCAGTTACTTTTGAACAGAGAAAAAATTATAACTCGGTTACATGGAACTGATGTACCAGCTGGTAAAATTTCCATACACCAGCACCACCATTAATTTTTGCATATTTAAAGGCTAAATCCATTCCAGTCTGCAACGACTCTACTTTTGGTCGTATTTTGTTGTTATAGTCCGCTAAAGTGAATTCAAAGGTACATGGGCTAAATTGTTTGCACTATCTTTTGGTGGTACCGCCGTACTGGTACTCTTCCAACTTGAACAGTACTGAAGGCCTCCTGTGAGTTTCAAAATCAATGAGGATATTCTCACGAAGCAAACAAACACCATCTCTACAACAGATAGGAAAACAAAAATTATGTAAATCTAGAAAGTAGACGAAAGAAGCAACGTCTTTCAAGTTCCTTCTGATGCAGTTGTGGTTGCTTCTTGCGAAGACAAACTTAAAATTCAGCTGGTGATAGGTGTTTTATTGTATATATTTACTACTTCTTGATAGGCTAGCAAGAATAAATGGAGGAGGCTGTGAAGGCAAGCTAAACAGCTCCAAGCAATAAATGAGGATCCAAGTTGTTATCCTTTTTCAGGAGTTGTAATCTTAATGAAATCCTATGAATTCCATCCTGCAAGATATTCGATCCTTTATACCTTTATAAACTTCGGAAATGCTGTACCTTTTTTTTCCCTTTTTCTACAGTCGTTTTCTCACGAAATCACAACCATGGTTCACAGTGACGTTATAGCCTGCAAGGAAAAAACTACATGAAGCACATCCAACGTAACCTATCAATAATGCATTGTTCAACAACCACACCAGTTTGTATAACTTTATCCCCCAACTAACTTCCCAATTTCTGTGAGAATAACATATGAGTCGGGGTTAACCCAAATTGTCAATCTGAGAAAAAAAAATGGATTTTAACTAAGTTACAGTTTACATAGAACACGAAAAAAATTCACAGCTAATAGTAATTGTGTGGTAGTTCTAACTTTTTTTCTTTTTCTTGTAAAGGTCGATTTACTGGACTGATACAGAACCGTCTTGCTTCATCTTGATGAGACTGCTCTCGATGTTACGAAGTACAGGCTTGTAGCTGAAAAGTTTAAGGGAGAAAGAGAAGTCAAAAGATAGTCCAATAAATTGATGTTTTTTAAACAAAACTTAATAGATGTAGCTAAGGGGAGAAGATTCATTTACAGGCGAGAAAGACTGTTATATGCTTGAACTGATTGCTGAAGCTGAGCTGAAAGCTTCATGACTTCTGCAGATAGTTCCTCTGCTCTGCTCTGTTCATTTGAAAGTTGGGCCTAGACAGAAAGAGCAATTAGATTCAGCAAACGCTACACATACTTCAGGCATAAGGTGAATCTGTTTGGTTAACAGTTCAGGACTATCCTCCACAGTGAAGCACATAAAACATAAATATAGAGTAAAGGACACAACTCCTTATATTCGATTGAAGGCGGACCTTGAGAAGCAAAGTTTCAGCTGTCTGTGCCTCCCCACTAGATTTTGCACCGCCATAACTAGATGCTGTTGAGGCTTCATTTGAAATCAGTTTATTGGCCTGTTCTGCTCTCAACTGTCCGAGCAGTGCACGAAGATCCTCATTCTGTTTGAGGCAGTCATTCACCTACAAGTTTCACATGTTAGGAAAAATAAAATTAAAAATAGTAGAGAACTGGCCCATAATAAGATATAATAGCACATTTAAGATCCAATCCCACAGACTTTCCCTCCAAAATCTATAAAAGAACAGTGACGATGGTTCAGGTGGTGCAATCTTAATAGAGATGATGAGAAATGAAGCCTAGAATTTAAACTGCTACGGCGGATGTAAAAAAGAAAACAAAACATACTAAACCTAATGTACGTCACCTACCTTGTTTTCCCACTGCCCCACAACTCCCATTGCGTCTTCGTAAGAGGTTGAGAGATTAGGGTTTTCCTCAAAAAGTCTCTCTATCTCCGAAGATTGTGAGTCAATCTGACACCAAAATACATGACCGTAAGACAGAAATCCCCATCTAATTAACTTTTTGAGTTAACCCAGGATGCCAAGGTGCAGAGATGGTACCTCCAATAATAGCTTTTGGCGGCTATTTTCAAGTTTCTCAACCACCACTGCCATATCATGCAGTTGTCTTTCTAGTTTCTCCTTTTCTTGCTGCAATGGCAAACAAGAAAGAGTATATGACCGCAAAGATAGTGCCATTAAGCAATCATCACAACATTGTTCAGGATATCACTCCTTACCAGCGAGAACGCCTTGCTAGCAGCTTCATCTGAGGCTTCTGCATCACAATAAAAACAAAATTACTATTTCATAATCAGCATTTCACAGAGACTTTGCTAACAGGCATTCCAGAATATCAGGGAGAAAAAGAATTATTAAATATTAAGTAGCAAATATCAGGTTCAGAACACAAATAGAGATCAAAGGTAGCACCAAATAAACAATGAGAGTCAAGGTTCTCATCCTGCAAATAATAATCGGCACCTGATGCATTTCTGGTTAAAGCTTCTAGTTTCTCATCCAACACTTGCTTTTCAGCCATAAGTGTAGAGCTCTGCGCTTGAACCTCTGCTAGTCTTTGCTGTTCTTGTTGCCTCAGTAGTGACTCTTGCTACAGTTTGGTCAACTATCAGATAATTACTACAAATGTTCTGAAATCTATCATATAAGTTCATTTGAACTACGAACCTGCAACTCAGATTTCAAATTAGCTATATCTGTTTCCAGCGCTTGTATATGATCTGGTGAGCTACCCATAGGAGAGATGATACCAGTTGGATTCATCATAGCCTGCTGCTGTAGAGAATTTAATTCTGCTCTCAGCGCCTCTGCCTGTTCCTCAGTCTAGTGGGGTGATACCCGTTAGAATGATCACACGAATAGCAATCTAGTTTTTAATTGCTTAACAAATCATAGTAATAAATTGTTTACTCTGTATTGTTCCTCTTCTGCCTCTTTTAGACGTTTCTTGGCCAACCGTAACTGGGTTGAGAGATCCTCCTACACTAAAGCAATAGAATTCAAAGATAGAGCAAAATGCAAGCAACTAAGTGAATCACGCAAAATAATTATTAGGAAATCCAAAATTAAAGAAAAAGCTTTGTCATAGTGTGTACCCTTGCATCAATTGCAGCATCTTTCTCCATTGCAACATCCCTGAGGGCTTTCCTAAGTGATGGCACGGTGCTCTGTTCCTGCGATGTCAATGCCAACAAAACATAAATTAGAGGAATAAGAGAGAGAGACATATAGGTATGCACTGGGCATTTACATTAAAGACAAACAATTGGTTTCCTTACTGGGAAGATCATCACCAGTTTGGACCGTTTAGAACACATGACATGATGGAGCCCATAAAAACTGATGCTCAACTTTTACCAAGTGACCAAAATTTTCTAGTGTTGTAGACATTTTTCAATTCACAACATAATCAACATATTGATAGAATGATATGACAGCCGGTGTTATAGATTTTCTATTGAAACTAAGCAACATATATCCTGGCAAAGCTAGAACTCACCAAATCATTTAAACGCCTCTGCATTGCGTCATTCTCCTCTTCCTTTACGCGAAGCTGAAGGAAGAAAAGTTTATTAGACCAAATACATATTATATAAGGTAATCCTTAATAAGAATTTAAAAAAAAAAAAAAAAAATTTGACTCCAATAAAACCTTTGAAGCTAAGCTCTTATTTTCTTCACCCGAGGCAGCATTCTTCCTCTCAAGGTCTTTAATTTGTGATACTAGACCATGAATATCAACCTGCGGTGAAAATCATGCTCAGCAAACCCCAATTGTACCCCCTTCCTAAACAAATTTCCATCAAATTACGATTCTTTGCCAATAAGTTTTTCAAACTGACATCAGAAATGGTACAAAATCTTAAACAAATTTCCATCAAATTACGATTGTTTCCCAATAACTTTTCCAAACTGACATCAGATGATGATACAAATTACAAATAACTGTACCTCAGACAGTCGAATTTCGCTTTCTGATCTCACCAACCCACCTATAATTCACCAGAACAAAACAACTAATTAGAATCAAGAAATGATTAATTAGGGAGATAGAAAAAGAGGGGGTTTCACATACCATAAGGAACGGAGGTGGGTAGATCTGATCCAACAGAAGGAGCTTTGCTTAATCTTTCTGCCGCTCTTTTTTGACGAATTTCTTCCAACTGTGAGAATAACTTACCCCAATTAAACAAAAATGGAACCCTAAAAAGAAGAGGAAAGAAATAACAGTGTATGTACCGTTCTTCGGCCTAGAGATGCATGATGAGACTCCATGTTCAAACACCAGAAGAAGCAATTGCGTCGAGCGGAGAGAGAGAAGAATAGAGAGCGACCGATAAGACAGAAACCGGTCGCTCAAATGACTCGTCCAAATCACACGCAAACCCTCTGATATCTGACCCGAGGTGGATCCTCCCCTTGCTATTTACGGTGACATTTGGGCTTATTTATTTTTGGTAAAACTTACGGTCCTATGAAAAAAATGAGCCCATTATGAAAATACTGGTGAAGCGAGGTTTATGAAAGAACCCTGATTTTGGGCATACCAAAATCTTTCTAGGCATACAAAACAATAGTCCCATTTTGGGTGACCTTATAAAGGGTACCCTATGGGTAGTTCAATTACCTATATACCCTTAATACAAAAATCTAAAATCAGTTTTCTAAAAAATCAAAATCAGTTTCCCTTACCATCTCTTCTTCCTCCTCCTCCTCTAGCCGAACTCTTCCCCCTCCTGCGAAAAAAAATAATTCATCATCGTGATTAATTGTCGATTCGTAAAAATTTGATCGTCGATTAAACTCAACCACATAATGACTCGTACAAAGAAAAGCAGGGACTAGGCAAACCAAATCGTCTTCTAATCCATCAATTGAAGAAGAATAACCAATTGAAGATGGAGGTGTAGAAACTGAAAATCAACCACCAATTGAACCAGAAATTGAACCAGCTGCATCTCCAACTCCGGAAATGAGGATAAGAAAGCAAGTTTTACAAACCCAATCTCCTATTTGCTGTTTTTCATCGATTAAATGACGGTTACAGTATCGGGTTCGGCTCAAAATTGAGTTGCGTTTTTAGCCGAACTGTTCTTCACAAAAGCTTCCTGTAAGTGTATATGAACAGTTCGGCATGAAATTTCATGAAATTTCAAGCCGAACCTAGTCACAGATAGAGATGCATAGGGGTTCGGCGTATTCGATAATCATAATATGTGCCGAACCTAGCACATTAACGAGATTCGGCTATTACGATATTCTCAATATGTGACGAACCAATAACAATATTTTAACCCAAAAAATAACAAATTGATGTTCGGCTCGTACGATTTTCGAAATATAAGCCGAACCGGTAATTATTTTTTTTCCGAGCTATTCAGGATGTTGTTCGGCTTATTATGAAACTTTCATATAAGTCGAACTAGTGTCTAGCAAACAGTTCGGCACATGCAGTAAACAGATTCAGTAAGCCGAACCGTTCATCAATTGGTAGATTCGGCTCATAGATGTGAGCCGAACCTCAATCTGTTTCGCCGAACCTCAACCTGTTTCGCCGAACCATGATTCAAAAAACCTAACTTTTGATAATTGAGAGCTATAGAAGTGAGATTAAGTATAGGATATAAGTGTACCTGTGTATTAGAAGCATTGGGTTCCTCATCAATGTCTTCATCATCAGGATTTGGCTCATAAAAATCATCATCTTGAGTTTGTGTTTGAGTTTGAGCTTGAGTTTGAGTGGGTGTAAAATCATTCTCATAATCTAAGAAATCAGCCATTTCTGGATCATTTTTGTAGTTGATATGTATTTTCCTAGGTTTTTTAGATGAATGATGACCCTCCTCATCCTCCATTGAATCAAGAATTAGAATTTTAATCACTAATCAAGATTATTAACACTAATACGTAAAGGGCAGATTTGCCATTAAAAATTTTTGGGTTAAGGGGTTATCTGTTTTTGCTATTTCACAACCTTTTTTGTCTTCATTCAGTATGCCTTGGAAGATTTTGGTATGTCCAAAATTATAGTTCTTATGAAAACCAAATTTATTATTTTTCCTATTATTATTTGTATTTTATGAATGATAATTTTAGTGAAAAAAAAATATTAAATTGTTAGAAAAATGAGCTCTTCCGATCTGTATCAGTTGTTACCAGAGTCAGGTCGATTCTAGGGCTAATATGATGATTTTAAAACGAAGAGTTTGGATTAATAAATTGTCACCAAGACGAGATCCGAGATATGAATATATGATCAAATTAAAGAAGGCGATTCTATAAGAGGTATAACATTATTTAAAATCTTTATCTAAACCACATGCTCACTTGTACAAGAAAATAATAGTGAAAAAGACGATGATGAATACTTCATTCTTTCATGAAGATGATCAAAAGCAAGATGTTGTTGATTAGAAATTAGAATCCAGCCCCAATCATCGATGAATATCCCGATTGTAGATGCGTAAAATCCTACTTCTACATCCAAAGGATATCAAACACACTCAATGGAACAATACAAGCAAGTGAAGAACAAGAACACAAGATATACGTGGTTCGGTATGATTACCTACGTCCACGGGGGTGAAAGGATGATCTTATTACTTGATTCAAGGTTACAAGATGATGTTACTTGCACTTACAACTCACTAGTCACACTACAAGGTTCTAATATAGATTCTCTCTCACCAAAAAATGCTTTCCCTTTACTTATTACAAAGCTCTCTATTTATAAGCGTTCAAGATGATACAACTATATTACTGTGTGAGTCGGAGTACATCTTCCTTGTTGTTCTTCTCGGGTACCCTATGGTGCTTCTCCCGATATACCGGTCTAGACTGGGTGAGGTCATCTCCCAACATTCTTCTGTCCGATGTTGACTGCTTAGCACGACCCAATGTCGTTCTTTATTACGATCCGATGTCGCTACTCCAGAGTCCTACTTTGACCAGATTCCTTTTATCCTTCCAACTACTTTGTCAGAGCATTTATTAACCTGTCATCCGATAGAAGTCTCTTCCATCACATCTGAGCTTCACCTTTACACGTGATGGCCTTACGGGTTCTTCTGATGCCTCCTTTTTTGCGCCGGGCTTAGAAAGGATGATTCAGTGCCTCGAATCTTCCTTACTATGGGTGCGACATCACCTAGTGGTTGTTCGACCCGAGTCTGTGGATTATTTACACCTACATTTGCCCCTTCTTTCACTCGTGTGTTCGACACGAGGGAAGAAGCCGCTTCATTTCCCACGTCTCTGGGCATGCCGTGTTTTCCGCCATGTTGTTCCCCATTATCTCCGTCTTTATGACTTGTTACCTCTTTCTCCGGTTGTAACCGTGGGGACTATATATTCACCCGTTAAACCCTTAATCTCTTACTTTTTTCTTTCTTCAAAACCACGCTCTTTGCTTTTCTGCCATTTTTCTCTTCAGTTGTCGTCTGAGTGACCTTTGTTCTCTACTTTCCTTTCTTCTTCTCCTTAAAACCCTAATATTCCTTTGATCCTGCCCTTGTTTCTTTCTCGTTGTTGTTGTGATTCCAGCCGTTCATCATTTTCTTCTATATTCCTCGGTTCACGTTTCTCCTTCAAATTTTCAATGGCTTCTTCAGCTCCCTCCATGACTGAGAAGAGGTGCGTGAGTTATACCTTTTCTGATGATGATGGTGTTCCTCTTGATTCTTTGTTTATTGTTGAAAGCCCTTCGCACCATGATCATCGTGCTCTTAACTCAATATTTTCTGATGATTCTCCTCCGTTTTCATGTAGGAATGATAAGAAATCTACCAAAGACTTGACGGATGAGCAGTTTATCAAGCAACTGGAGGATGACTTTGACCTCCATGGATATGATGTCAGACTCTTATCTGGCCAAAGGGGAACTTTGAAGAAGGAGGAAGTTGTAAAGTTTCCTCATTCGGCCGAGGCGACTATTATCACCAAAGGCCAGCTAGAGCTCGGGTTACGCTTTCCTCTATATGATCCTAGCCGTCCTTTTTTGTATGAAGTTTTATCCCAGATTCGTCCATCTCGTGCCCTAGCCAAATGGAATGGTAACACATTTTGTATTGCGGCTGAGTGAGAGAGACGAGGTCGGGGCGAGTGCTCCTTCATTCCTTGGTCCACTTATGATCCTTCTCAAGTGGGTGACTACACTTCTTCCAGCTTTGTTGCCAACTATCGGAGCGGGACTGCTACTAACGGTGATCTTGTTGTTTTTGCTGCTAGTCCTCATCGCAACAAAGTCCCTACTGGTGGTTTTCCCAAGTTGATATTGGACGAGGATCCCGAGGGTGGTACTAATTCTAATAAGCATGCCCGTCAAACTAGTGATACTGCTTGGGATCGGGTCCCTCTTGCCATTTACGGTCCTCTTCTAAGTGGCAACTTTCCGCCTCCTGCCGAGCCTTATCCATTCTGGGTGCTTAACGCTGATCGAGTAAGTTGTTTTTTCTGCTCACTTGGTCGGCTCGGTACCTGCTAGGGTAATGTTTTAACTTGTTTGTATTTTTTCAGCTTAAGTCTCAAAGTGGTCAGCCTAGGGCTTCAACCCTTCGGAAGAGGGAAAGGGGTCCTAGCACAGGAGTCGAGGAGGAGACAGGAAAGGTAACAAATATACTGTTTTGTTTACAGTACATGTACTTGCCCCTATTTGTTGTCTTGAATGGATCTGACGATGACTCGTGTGCAGAAATATAAAGCTGATAAAGGAGGTGTTGGTACCGCTGCGACGAAAGATGGTGAGGATCCCGATGATCGGCTGCCTTTATCTCACTTTTTGAAGAAGTTGCCCCAGGGGTCTTCTGACGTTTCATCTACCATTGTAGGTGGTAAATCTGGAGTTAAAGGAAAGGATACTGATTCCGAGGGTGTGCCTCTGCAGCCTATTGCATCGCCTGCTGGGAAAGGGGTTGTTATTTCTGGTGCTGATGTAGTCATGGTGATATCTTCTAATGAAGATGATGAAAAGATTTTTGGGGACTCGGATGGGGAGTCTGAGGGCTTAGATCAGGAAGAGGAGTTAAAAGGCCCATAACACTCTCTTACTGGGAAGAATTTGGGTGGAGACCATCAAGTGTTAGAGAACCAGCCCAAAGATGTTTCTGCCCCGAGCTTGGGTGGTAGCACTTTATTTACCTTCTCAGGTCCGATCTATGACTCCCTGGGTGCACTTACTTCTCCTGACTTTAGCTCGTATATTGGCGATGAAATGATCAATGATGTGCCCCTTTATGCTGGCTTGATGGATAGCTTTGATGTCATGGTGAGTCGTCCTTTCTTAATCAGTCACTCGTTATGGAATGAAGTGGTTTGTTGATGTGAGGCGTGTTACTTTTGTAGGCTGTGAACCGAAGATTGTTGGAGGCTGCTATCCGTCGGAAGGAGTTAGACGAGATGGAAAGACTTCGGTCCCAGATGCAATAGGAACAGGGACGAGCCCGAGGACTAGAAATTCAATTATCCGAAGCTAAAG
Organism: Papaver somniferum; assembly: GCF_003573695.1. NCBI lineage: Eukaryota > Viridiplantae > Streptophyta > Magnoliopsida > Ranunculales > Papaveraceae > Papaver > Papaver somniferum. The sequence goes on from NC_039366.1 coordinate 131,418,725, forward strand.
GTATTTGTCTGTAACTTTGTTATTGTTGATTGATAGTGTAGTGCCAATATCCTGAGTGTAGTATTTTCTTCTTAGCCGAGATTTCTAGCTTAGATAGAGACGCCTCCTCCGAGTATCGCCGAAATGAAGAAAAATGTAGACATCGAATCGGGTCTGGTAGACACACTTCGACATAAAATATACAATAAAGATTATAAGATTGATCGTCAGGCTGCACAGATCGAGGAGCTTCAAGCCGAGCTAGCTCGATATCAAAGGTTTGAGTATGCGCCCGACGAGATGGATAATCTTCGGGCTCATTTACTCCAGACTCAAAGGGCCTCCGCCAAGAAAAGTTTGTTAGTCGAGTCTCTGGAGATTCAGTGTGGATCATTAAGACTTCAGCTTAGAGACCTGCATTCGGATCGTAATCGGCTGTTGCAGGCGAGAGATGTTACCGAGAGATCCAAGCAAGAGTTAGAAGGGAGGCTTCGAAATTTTAACAAGATATCCCAAGAGTTGTAATGGGTTCAGGCTCAGTTGGCCGGTCTTCAGTTGGCACACGATCGGCAGAAGGCTAACTGGAGCGATCATAAGAAATATTGTCCTACCAACGAGTTTAATGAGCAGTGTTACACTGAATAGGCTATAAATATATATGCTTTTGAAAGTAGCTTGCTTAAGTCCGATGAGACCATTAAGATAGCTTTACCCTTGCTTGAAGGTGTTCTCATATGGGTTTAGCTACCCCGATGTGTTTTTGTTGTATCATATTTGTTAGAGCATTGCTCGTTGGTATGTCAAGTTTGGTTGTCATATTTTAGTGAATCAAAACTCATGTTAAGAGTCGCTTGATTATGTACTATAGTCAACTTCGTATAGGTTAGCTTGAAAGTATTAGGATATGTGACATTACAAGTATTGCGAAGACTTGAAGATGTGAAGAAGCAAGAAGCTACAACGACAACAATCATCCTTCCACTTGAGGTTAGTGATATTTGACTTGAACTATTTCATTCCCTAACGTATCTTTCAAGTCGTGCATATTGAAAACATAACTGCGAAGCATATTTGAACTCTAGATAGACATAGTATTAAGGAATACAATACGAGGTTTATTGCTTAACCATTAAACTTTGCAGATAAGATATCGCCATAATCATTTGAATGCTACTGTGATTATGTATGGGTATGAGGTGAGGATTTCATCCTAGGGAACAATGTTTACATGTGTTCTAAGGAAGTAAGTTCATAAACTTGTTTGTGAACCGAAAAGGAAATTACCAGGTGTTATTGGTATTTTTATTCATTGCATATCTTATGAACAACCAATATGTGTGATAGAGTATAACCGCTCACAACTTGTTGTGTTCTTGGTAGAACTATTCACAAAGGCCTGACTTATGTATTGGTATAACTTTCATTAGTAAAACTGATCTTAAGTAATCACCTGTGGTATGATCGGGTTTGTGTGTCTGATAAATTTTGGGAGAGGGGAACCGATCCTAGTAAGGGGTGCATTACATCACAAGGGGAACCGATCCTTGTATGGGGTGCAGTAAGGTTTATAGCAAAAAGGGGAAATGATCCTATGGACATGTGCAACACGTTTTTAGGCAAAAGGGAACCGATCCTATGGACATGTGCAACACATATAAGTTAGACATCATATATATGTGGGGAACCGATCCTAGTACCTAGTCAACCGAAATTTGGAAAGCACAGTACTCACATGGAGGTAGAACTAAAACTTGTTTTAGTAGATTCGTTAAACCCATGATTGTGATTGAATGTTGGTTTGATCAATCACATAGTTCTTGAAAGTCAGATGAACCAATTCTAAACTTGTTTGGAAGTGTGGCAAATCGGTTTCAAGGTTGTTAGTGTGAAAGAGAACTTACAAAGTAAAGATGTCGACAAACTTTGAACACGTTCTATGAATGTTTATTTCTTTAATTGTTCAAAGATATTCCTTAACGGCTAAGGGAAGAGAATCCCAGGATCGAAACATGAGTAAGTTAAGAATCTTTTAATTAAGGTTATTAATTTCATTTTGTAGGGAAATTCCAGAATTAGTAATGTGCATTTACTAATTAGATTTTTCGAGAGATTTCGATCATTATTTTTGGACAGAGCATTTCCAGGAATTATGGAAACCGAATTTGTGCTTTAATGAATATCTTGAGAATATTTTCGGTTTTGGAAATTCCTTGGTGTCCAAATTTCCTTGTCTATAAATACTTGAAGTTTGCCTTTCTTGCAAACTAATCCTTCGTAACAACAGACTTCCTCTTTTGTTGTTGTTACTGGTGTAGCCGCCTATTCGGAGAGGAGAGTAACCTAATTAGGCGAAATCTCTTAAGGCCGCTCAGTTTAAAGTCTTCTTTGGGATTGAGAAGCTCTAGCGTGATCCGTTGGTGGGAAACTAGATAATTTCGGTTTATCTTTTGTTTTCGATTAATTTGGTTGACTAGCGGTGGTTTGAAATCTGATTGCACCTAATTTGTTTATTCTTGATAATCTTCTCTTCTGATATAAGATTCACTCAAACTAGTTCAGAGTTTTGACATGGATCTTTAGACTGTTGTGAGTTCTAATGATGATCTTGTGATAATTCATTGTTAACAGACTCCGTTCTGTGCGTGATTGATCACAAGAGATTCAAGTGATTGTGTGTAGGTTTTTATTGAAGATTTAAGAAGATTTGAAGACAAAGAAGATATTGAAGATATGACTTGGGATTTATAATCTTTGGTATGCACAATACTTGTTTGGGTAAAAGAGGATCCAATTAATAATCGGTTTATCCTTGTGATAGATTGGATTGATTAACTGAGTAGATCGGCATCAACACGATTCTTCGGATTAAAGGTGTTGTTGGATTAATCTTAAACGATTACTTCGGTAATTGAATATAAGATATATCTAAGGACCTGACGAAGGAGTTTATGTTAAGATAAACAGAAGATCCTTTGTTCGACTCATATCACTTGGTTGAATAGAGTTGATACCAAACAGATTTGTTGTTCCTTTACTGTTTGGAATACAAACCAAAGGGATTGTTCTTAGTACGTGACTTATTCATAAGTAGGAGGCGTGGGAATACAGACGGAACTAGGTGAACTATAGGTTTAGTTGTTTGGTTTCAACTATACGAAGTTGGTGTAATTTTTTGTAGCGGCTTAATCCTGATAGTATTCAATTCTGGACTAGGTCCCGGGATTTTTCTGCATTTGCGGTTTCCTCGTTAACAAAATCTTGTTGTGTCGTTTACTTTTATATTCTGCATTATAATTGCTTTATTATAATTAAAGTAAATTACACAGACGTTAATTCCTATTTACTTGATAAGCAATCCTATTGTGCTTGGTTAAGTATGAACCTTTGTATCAAGTAAACATACTTCGTTGTTGTATTGTCTCGATCTCGTATCCATAGACGATCACACGAAGTGTGAACCGATTAGTTGCATTGACTCGACTCAGTCCATAGACAATCACTTTCGGAGAAAGGACTTATAGGTAGGAAAAGTTTTAGCTTGAGGTATATTTGGGTACCCTCGCCTTTTCAATTGGTATCAGAGCAGGCAAACGCGAAAAGATCTAACAATCTGTGTTTGGTGCGATCCAACCTATAAGAATGAACTCGAGTTCTGATGAACCGACTTCAATTAACGTACCGCTAATATTTGACGGAACAAACTATCTATGGTGGAAATATGCTATGAGATATTTTCTTCAATCACGAGACTTTAATATTTGGCTATTAGTCACGATGGTTATACTCTTCCAAAGAAAGAAAATTCAGAAACTGAGTTTAAACGCTTAGCAGAGTTTTCGAATGAAAAAAAGGCACTTGCAAAGCAGAATTCAGATGGTTTGAATGCAATTATTCATGTTGTAAGTCGTGATTTACAACATCATATGTCAACATGTCAAACTTCGAAAGAAGCTTGGGATAATCTTCAGATCGTATTCGAAGGAAATTCTTTAGAAAAAGAAGTTAGACTTCAAACCCTCACTTCCGAGTGGGAAAACCTTCGAATGGATGACAACGACACTTTTGAGTTTCACATTAAACTCTCTGAGATAATTAATGCTTCTTTCTCGTTAGGAAACACTATTTCTGAAAAGGATATAATATGTAAGATTCTCAGATCGTTGCCATCTAGATACGATTCTAAGAAGCATGCAATCGTAGAAGCAAACGATCTTTCAACTCTCACACGAAGCACACTCATTGGTAAGTTAAAGATCTTTGATCATGAATCACAGTATATTCAAAGCAAAGGAATCGCTTTTAAAGCAAAAGTTCCAAAAGCTCCAATAAAAAGGAATATACAGTTGGATGATTCAAATGAACAGATTGCAGAAAATCCTGATAATGAAATTGAACAATCATTGTCATTAATTACTAGACAGTTTCGAGATCTCTTGAAGAAAATAAACAAGAGATTCGTTAAGGATACTTATCAATCTTCTCGACCGCATGATCGAGTTCTTGTCAAAAAGGATCAGGAAGAAGATGATGAATATCAGCCGCAATGCTTCAAGTGTAAAGGGTTTGGTCATATTGCTAAAGAATGTCCCGATCTTAAGAAATATACTTGAAGCAAGGTATTGGTTGTAACTCTAGATGAGTCCTCTGATTCATACGATTCTGAAGAAGAGGAAATAGCTAATATTGCATTAGTTGTCAATCTTATTTCTTCCTCCTCCATTAGTGATTTACCCATTTGAAGAATGGACATGTCTTCCGATATTATTAAATCATCTAATGGTAAAGGGAAAAATAAGGCAAGATGCAAAAACTGTCTTAAAAGCAGAATTGCTAAAAGTTGCGTATGCAGTTCCAGTCTATCCCAAGACACTTCGTTAGTTCGAGGCATCAAAAGGAGATCTTTTCATACTACACTATATCAAGAACACTCTGGTTGTTCAAAATTCCATAATGAGAGAAAATCTTATACTAATGCCACTTGATCGGTATTAGAATTCTTTCCTCACCTCGTGTGCCAAATCTTTAAGTGGGGAAGAAGAAAAATCAAGGCACGTTTGTGTAGATTATGGAAATAATATCTATTATTTGAAGATATTTGATATATTCGTATTTTTAGGAATATTATATTTCGGTAGTATGAAAAATATAAAAAGACTCTTCTCCCATTTTGATCATTCATTGTCCGAACTATGGGTCTGGATCAAATGGTTTCTCTGGAGAAGATGCAAGATCAGAACGATCATCTTAAAACTAAGTCCGGATTATCTCTTGATATTAAGGGTAAAATCAGAAAAGGGAGATTGGCTTAGCAAGAAGGAAAGAGAGAATACTCCGAAGAAAGATCAGTGTATTGAGGCATTGACACACTTTTGTGTTCAATCGAAGACAGAATTACATGCTCTTGCAGAATCCTTCACGAAGATTTCTCATCTGCAAGAGATTCTGGTCAAACAACAAGGCTTTCTACTTGAAGAAATTCAACTGAAAAATAGTAATCCACCTTCATTCAGTTCTGACATGAAGGACTAGGTTGCAAAGAAAGAATATACATCAATTTTTGATTACTTTCATTGTATTGGTCTATTATGAATAAAATTATTTGATTTGGTAATTTTTCTTGTGATAGTTTTCGGTTTACATAGCCTGTGCTTAATTGCTTTTACCTTATTGCTATGTTTATGGGATGTTTGATTTCGGTTTTACTACTTTAATATTCGATCTCATATATTGTGAACCCTTATGGTTTGGGTGACTGATGAGTGCCAAATATTGTATATATTTATCCCTTTTTGTTGGCATTTAACTCATCTTTTGTGCATTAATTCTACATTTTATCCCATATTCTGTATTTTCATTGTTTTCAAGAATAAATATTTTTCTTACTTAATTTTGCATTTTTAGGTAATAAATAAAGTTTGGATGAATAGCAGAGCGGAAAAGAGCAGAAAAGTAGTGAAAAGCCGGAAGAAATGACGCAAGGAAGACGCAAAGAATGGAGCGCACGTCCAAAAAGCTAGGAATGGGCTCAAGAAGGAAGAATTGTTCTTAAAGAAGATATGGGCTTGGCATACCCAAGGCCCAAAACCCTTACCCAAACCCATTTTCTATATCCATACCCGCCTCCATTCTCAGCTGTTAGATCGGATCCATCTCATCATCCAATGGTCGCTTCTTCATCGTTCATCAAAATCTGAAGTCCCTGCAAAACACCATAGTACCTAAATTCCAAGCCTTCAGATTAGATTGCATTTGAATCCTACGGTCGCTCCTATGCATGTGCATCAAATATCGATACTTCCGCTAAACACTACAGCACCTAACCTCGATCTTCGCCGTTAACTTCGTTATATCAAGGCATCCGACGGTCGCTACCAGTCTCTTCACTTGGAGCCATCCGATCAATCCATCATTTTCACATCCCACGGCCCATCTCACAAAACATCACCACTTGATGTCCCCGCTTCACACCGTAGAACCCGATACCCTATACCCAAACAAACACTTCCTTTCTCCCAAAACAGTCGAGCTTCTTCCCCTTCTCCCAAAATCAGTTGCAGAACCACCACCACCTCCATGCCCTGTCTCTGCAAACTGTCACTACCTCGCCTTCTCCACCACCATCACTTCTTCCCCGACCGTAGCAGATACCACCATCACGTCCCCTTCTTCTCTAGCCATCTATTACATCAACTTCTCAACCCGACAACCCTAGTTTAGAAGTTGATGAAATAGGTGAGGTTAGAGACAGAAATTGAAGCAGCCGAGAAGAGCAGGAAGGTCAGAGGAAGCATGGGTCGAGACTACATGGAAGAAATTTCCTCGATTTGGGTGAGTATCACTAACCTTAATTTCTCTGTAATTTGGGGGTTTCTCTAGAAACCCTAATTCATGTTGGGACCGTACCAGGAGAGGATTAGAGTAGGGAAATGGGCTCAATTAGACCCATGACATTAGAAAAACAGTAAACCTAATTGTACTGTTTTATTTTGGGATTTTGGGAAAATGGGTGATAACCCTAATTTGATGTTTTGGGTATAAATAGAACTGGAGGGTGTGTGTGAGAGGATATGCTGGAATAGCCAGTGTCACCCAAGAGGACTGGACTAGCCAATGCCTCAAGGGTCATAATTTCTGTTAATGTTTTAGTTCAATTTGATGCTTTGTTTTATGTTCTTGTTCCACTTGCAATTTCAATTACTCTTTATGTTTATCATGTCATCAATTACTGTCAACATGTTCTAGATCATCAGTTGGGGCTTAGATGAAGCCTGAAGACCTTGTTGGGTAGCAAAATCTTAGTGAACACTCTTGTAGGTATAACTGAATTAGGATGTTAGTGCTCTTGGTGATCGAAGTCACCTGTGATTGAGTGTGCTGTAAGAAGACACTCAATGCTAGGGGTGAACTAGAGAATTTAGGGACTTAACCATCCACATTTAACTGAAGTAGTGAAGTAATTAAGTTTAGGGATCAAACATCACCTGTGATTGAGTGTGCCTTAAACAGACACTCAATGCTAGGGGTAATGCTAGTGAATTAAGCTAATTATCTTCCACTAATGCAGCCCTGGACCATAGGCAGGCTTGAACCTTAACCTAGGTCCATTAGGGACAAGATTTTAGTTCACAAGTAACACTGCCTAGATAGGTTAGATGGTGGAATCAAATCCCTAGTGTTCTTTAGTATTTTACCTCATCTTTGTTTACTTCTCTTTCACTGCCTTTGGTTATTTGCTCACTGTCCCTGCCCTTGGCTCACTGCCTTGGTCTTTCTCTTTGCTTCATTTTTATTGCCTCTGTAAATACCATTTTCACTGCCCCTGTAAACACCATCTTATTCATGTTTCATTGCTTTACTCCATTTGTTATGTAACTCACTGTCAAGGGAAACCACAAGCCCAGATCACTTTACTAAGCCCAGTACATTTCCAAAGGATCTAAAGGGTACTCAAAGCCCATTGACCACTCAAAAGCCCAACAACAAATTAGAACCCAAAATAGCTAGAAACTCCAAACACACCCAGTCTCTGTGGATCGACCCGTACTTGCACGAGCTACAACCGACGACCGTGCACTTGCGGTATTACTGTAGGCTCGCGTTTTCATTACGCTTAATTTTCACACTTATCCGGGCCCACCAGTGACTTTTTGATTTAGCGGGATTAAGTTCTAGCCACAGTAGGTAGGCTTTATCAAAGGATCATGAGGGGTTCTGATAGAAACAATATGTGAAAAAGTCACAATATGTTGAATCGTTTTTGGTTTAGCATAAAAGCATATGTGTTTCGACGGTTTTCAACTTTTGCTTGCAATTGTTAAAACCGGTTTTCAACCTTTCTCTGGTAAAGGTTGAGGTGTGTTGTTATTCTTTTGTTCACGCATAAGGATGACAACGTGGTGATATTTCCATATCAATTCTCCCTGGAAGAAGATGCAATCATATTGGAGAAGTGGATGCGAAATTTGAGGTAACAATCTTGTTAGTTAATTGTTTTCCTGTTTAAGAAAAGCCTGAGTTTATATTATATATATTTGTTGCTTTTGCTTAAAAAAATTTCGGTACAATTGATGTTTATTCCATGATGTGTGTGTGGATGTGTGTTTCAATTGGTTCCGGTTAAGAAAAACTATTGTTATCTTGCTTTATTGTGTGGTATCAATTGTTTAGTCTTACAAAATTTCGATACAATTGATGTTGTGTGTGATTCAACTGGTGCAGGTTAAGAAAAACTATTGTTATCTTGCTTTTGTATGGTATCTTACAAAATTTCGGTGCAATTGCGGTGCTTATAATGTCTATGTTGTTTCAATTGATTCCGGTTGAGGTGAATAATTATGCAAGTTGATTTATTTTGGTTTGTATGAATTATTTATGGCTTAACGAAATAATTTGTGTACGGGATGAGTTGTTTAGTCCAATTCGATTCCGGATAAGATGAACTAAGTTAATTCTGATCTTAGTTAGACTTATCGAAGTGAGGTTTAGGTTATTCAAGTCTAATCAAATGCCTAAACAAGAAATGCTAGTTAACTAACCTAGTACTTGTCTTGTTTAAAATTGAAAGGTCTAAGTTTATGGATAATTAGAACCTGATGAGAAAAATGGAGTTTATCTTTATTTTGGTCTTATCGAATTAAGCGGTTGTTTTTAAAACAATCGGTTTAGCAAAGTGACTAAGGTGCTTAGTTGTTTTTGGTTTGCTAAACTAAATTGGAAAAATTATTTTGGACAATTTTTTCCTTGGTAACATATCAAAATAAGACTACTTGTAGTTTCGGTTTTGATATTGGTTATCAGAACATGATGTGTGAAACCCTCGTGCCTAACTCTACAGGTTTGCAAGTATATTCTGAGATTTGTAAGATTCTTTTCGTGTTGTCCTTTATTTTTTCGTTTCTTTGTCATTTTTGTGACAAAAAGGGGGAGAAATATATGGAGTAAACAGGTGATGCTGGCATTGATTTTATATTGATTGGCATCGCTAGGGAAAAGAACATTGGTACTTGAATGTTTTTATCTAACGAAAGAGTGAAAGCACAGACTAAGAGGGAGTAACATGTCATATGAAGTGGTATAACAAAGACGTGCGGATTGAATATATACCTATCTTCCTTAGGGGTAGTATTTGCTTTGTTATTATAATGTCAACAACGCCATTTTCAAGGATTGAAAGTAAGCAGTTTTACTGTGCTGTTGAATCGGGAATCAAGCGGATTGTAATGAATTATTTTAATTTGTTTATCCAAATGATGTAAGAGTCTTGTCACTAAAATTGACAAAGGGGGAGATTGTTAGAGCATTGCTCGGTTGAACCCACCAAGCGTTGGTATGTCAAGTTTGGTTGTCATATTTTAGTGAATCAAAACTCATGTTAAGAGTCGCTTGATTATGTACTAGAATCAACTTCGTATAGGTTAGCTTGAAAGTATTAGGATATGAGACATTACAAGTATTGTGAGGAATTGAAGATGTGAAGAAGCAAGGAGTTACAACGACAACAATCATCCTTCCACTTGAGGTTAGTGATATTTGACTTGATCTGTTTCATTCACTAACGTATCTTTCAAGTCATGCATATTGAAAACATAACTGCGAAGCATATTTCAACTCTAGATAGACATAGTATTAAGGAATACAATACGAAGTTTATTGCTTAACCAATAAACTTTGTAGATAAGACATCGCCATAATCATTTGAATGCTATTGTGATTATGTATGGGTATGAGGTGAGGATTTCATCCTAGGGAACAATGTTTACATGTGTTCTAAGGAAGTAAGTTCATAAACTTGTTTGTGAACCAAAAAGGAAATTGCCAGGTGTTATTGGTTTTGTTATTCATTGCATATCTTATGAACAACCAATATGTGTGATAGAGTATAACCGCTCACAGCTTGTTGTGTTCTTGGTAGAAATATTCACAAAGGCTTGACTTATGTATTGGTATAGCTTTTATTAGTAAAACTGATCTTAAGTAATCACCTGTGGTATGATCGAGTTTGTGTGTCTGACCAATTTTGGGAGAGGGGAACCGATCCTAGTAAGGGGTGCAGTACATCACAAGGGGAACCGATCCTTGTATGGGGTGCAACAAGGTTTATGGCATAAAGGGGAACCGATCATATGGACATGTGCAACACGTTTTTAGGCAAAGGGGAACCTATGCTATGGACATGTGCAACACATATAAGTTAGACACCATATATACGTGGGGAACCGATCCTAGTACTTATTCAACCGAATTTTGGAAAGCTAGTGTGACTATGCACAGTACTCACATGGAGGTAGAACCGAAACTTGTTTTGGTAGAACCGTTAAACCCATGATTGTGATTGAATGTTGGTTTGATCAATCACATAGTCTTTGAAAGTCAGATGAACCAATTCTAAACTTGTTTGTAAGTGTGGCAAATCGGTTTCAGGGTTGTAAGTGTGAAAGAGAACTTACAAAGTAAAGATGTCGACAAACTTTGAACACGTGCTATTAATATTTATTTCTTTAATTGTTCAAAGATATTCCTTAACGGCTAAGGGAAGAGAATCCCAGGATCGAAACATAAGTAAGTTAAGAATCTTTTAATTAAGATTATTAATTTCATTTTATAGGGAAATTCCAGAATTAGTAATGTGCATTTACTAATAAGATTTTCCGAGAGATTTCGATCATTATTTTTGGACAGAGCATTTCCAGAAATTATGGAAACCGAATTTGTGCTTTAATGAATATCTTGAGAATATTTTCGGTTTTGGAAATTCCTTGGTGTCCAAACTTCCTTGTCTATAAATACTTGAAGTTTGCCTTTCTTGCAAACTAATCCTTCGTAACAACAAACTTCCTCTTTTGTTGTTGTTACTGGTGTAGCCGCCTATTCGGAGAGGAGAGTAACCTAATTAGGGGAAATCTCCTACGGCCTCTTAGTTTAAAGTCTTCTTTGGGATTGAGAAGCTCTAGCGTGTACCGTTGGTGGGAAACTATATAATTGCGGCTATCTTTTGTTTTCGATTGATTTGATTGACTAACTGTGGTTGAAATCTGATTGCACCTAGCTTGTTCATTCTTGAGAATCTACTCTTCTGATATAAGATTCACTCAAACTAGTTCAGGGTTTCGACATGGATCTTTAGACTGTTGTGAGTTCTAAAGACGATCTTGTGATAATCCATTGTTAACAGACTCCGTTCTGTGCGTGATTGATCACAAGAGATTCAAGTGATTGTGTGTAGGTTTTTATTGAAGATTTAAGAAGATTTGAAGAAAAAGAAGATATTGAATCTGACTTGGGTTTTATAATCTTTGGTGTGCACAATACTTGTTTGGGTAAAAGAGGATCCAATTAATAATCGATTTATCCTTGTGGTAGATTGGATTGATTAATTGAGTAGATCGGCATCAACACGATTCTTCGGATTGAAGGTGTTGTTGGCTTAATCTTAAACGATTACTTCGATAATTGAATATAAGATAGATCTAAGGACCTGATGAAGGAGTTTATGTTAAGATAAACGGAAGATCCTTTGTCTGACTCATATCACTTGGTTGAATAGAGTTGATACCAAACAGATTTGTTGTTCCTTTACTGTTTAGAATACGAACCAAAGGGATTGTTCCAAGTACGTGACTTATTCATAAGTCGGAGGAGTGGGAACACAGACGGAACTAGGTGAACTATAGGTTTAGTTGCTTGGTCTCAACTATATGAAGTTGGTGTAATTTTGTGTAGCGGCTTAATCCTGAGAGTACTCAATTCTGAACTAGGTCCCGGGGTTTTTCTGCATTTGCGGTTTCCTCGTTAACAAAATCTTGCCGTGTCATTTATTTTTATATTCCGCATTATAATTGTTTTATTATAAATAAAGTAAATTACACAAACGTTAATTCCTATTTACTTGATAAGCAATCCTATTGTGTTTGGTTAAGTCTGAACCTTTGTGTCAAGTAAACATACTTCGTTGTTGTATTGTCTCGATCTCGTATCCATAGACGATCACACGAAGTGTGAACCGATTAGTTGTATTGTCTCGACTCAATCCATAGACAATCACTTTCGGAGAAAGGACTTATAGGTAGGAAAAGTTTTAGCTTGAGGTATATTTGGGTACCCTCGCCTTTTCAATATTGTTTGTCATAGCGTTGATCAGTTTGTTATGTTTGCAGTGAAGCAAGGGAAGGTCCGATCCTTGGAGGAGGAGGTGACTCGGTTAAATGCCAGTGAGGCTCAGCTGATCGGGAAGATTACAGCTGCCGAGACTGTCTAAGCAAAATTGACTCTCCAAGTTGCAGAGGAAAAAGGAAGATTTGCTGCTGAGCTTTCCGAGAAGGTCAAGGAGGGTATAAAGGAGTTTCGTGAGAAGAAGCGAGCTGATCTTGCTGCTAAGAAGTTGGGCTCGGGTTCAGCTCATCTGAAGGAGTAATGGGTGCCTTTTGTAGTGTTGTGTCACTATTTTGAAAATGCTCCCAACTATATGGATTGGTACCGGAATGTTTCTCATATTCGTGTAATCCGTGATCTTAAACCAAAGCCAGCTTCGTACAAGAGTATCCTCAATATGAAACCTCCGGGTTATGATAGATTGGTACGTATTGTTTTTTTACTTTAGTTTAATATTTTGGGTCAAAATAGAGTAATGACCGTTTGATGGTATGCTATGTTTTAAAACAGATGGGCAGGTTCAAGAGTTTTTCCAAATGGTGCACTAATTGCATAAAAGCCGGAGAGCCTGTGCCACTTGAGAAGATAAAAAAGCACCAAGAGTTGATTGATAACATTGACAATGAAGATTATGCATCTCAGTTTGTGGAAAAACCAAGCAACCTAAAAAGATTGTGAAAAAAGAACTCGGGCGTCATCGAGCACTCAAGTTGAATAAACCAATGATAATGTTGGTCCAAGTCGTCTCAAAGTCAAAGGAAAGAAGAAATAGTAAACTCTCGATGTTGTAAACTCTCGATATTTTTCCTTCACTTTATGGATAACTTTGTTTATGTCGGATTGTGTCGTTTTCAAACAATGTGTCGGATTATTAGTTGTTACGTTATGTTTATGGATTTTGAATGGTTCCTTTTATGGATTATGAATGGTTATGTTGCTATGTTTATGCATTTAACGATGACTCGCAAGCGAATCACATGAAGAGACATGAAACTGTTGAATTTTGGAACACAATCGGAAGCTAAGTTTATATATGAACCTACCGATTCTGGGGATTTTGCATTTTTTTGTCAGAATCGAGACCTTTGTATATTATTAACCTACCGATTCTGGGGATTTTGCAAAATATTTTGTCAGAATCGGAAGATTTTTAATATACTTTTCCTTCTGATTATTCAGTGTAAAAAAACTTTGTTTCCTGGAACCAAACAACATCAGAATCGGAAGGTAAATTTGCACCTTGACTTCCGAATAAAAATAATCGGTATGTTTAATTTTTATTACCCTCCCGATTATTCTATGTAAAAAAACTTTGTTTCCTGGAACCAAACAACACCGTAATCGGAAATCGAAATTACTACATGGTTTACGATTAAGAAAATCAATGGGTTTGTTTTATGTGTTCCGTCCGATTTTTCTATGTGAAAAACTTTCTTTTCTGTATCCAAACAACACAACAATCGGAAGGTAAATTTACACCTTGACTTCCGAATTATGAGAATTGGTAGGTTTAATTTTTATTAGTTTCCGATTATTCTATGTTAAAAAAACTTTGTTTCCTGGAACCAAACAACACCATAATCAGAAAGAAAGTTAACTCATAATATAAACGAATAATATAATCGGAAGGTTGTTTAACAAAATAACCTACTGATTTCTTATAGTCGGCTAGTTTTTATATTAATAATCCTCCGATTACATCTATTACATAAAGTTCAAACGACCTTAACCTTACAATTTCATCAAAAGCACCTAAATCCATACTCCTAATTGACCATAAAAGTATTAAAATAGATCATAACTTCCAGTGACCATAGAAATTGTCCCTCTTCATTTTGTAGCATCCTTCATGTTCAAATCGTTTGCCGTAGAGGTCCACATACCGGCGATCCGCAAGATTTCTCTGAAATTACGAATGAGTAACAAGTTAGTACTAACTTTTGTTAATGTGAGTTGGAGTTACAGAGATACTTACTCGTTTTTCATACGTCCACCAAGGAAAAACGACCCTAACAAATCGTTCCTCATCTTCAAGTTTGTCAATCTCCTTATTGAGCACCTTTAACCTCATCTTAATGTCATTGGATGATCTCCTAATTCGATTACCATCTAACGCCTCAAATACCATTAAAATACGGTTTCCATAGATGCTTTTGGGATTCCGATTTGTGGAGCTTGTGAACACGATCATGAGCAGTTACCACAACCCATGCTCTATAAATAGCACAATCTTCTTCTTCGGCAAAAGCAATATCCATGTTTTTGATTTTCAACATTAGAACTGAAGAGAGGAAAGAGTTTGGTGCAATTGGGGCGATAGAGATGAGTTTCTTTAAATAGGTTTAGGGTCCAACGGATCTTTTTATTTTTCCCAAAAACTCAACGGCTATTTCTGAAATTTGGTTTAAACTACAACGGCTAATTTGACGAAGGTGAAACCAATATTCGGTAGGTATTTAAGTTATAATACATACCGATTATAGTAGCTTCCAAAATTTGAATTTGGGCAACCTATAATCGATAGGTTGTGGAACCTACTTGACGTCCGATTATGGCTACATCCAAATCAAGAACCACATGGTTATGCCTGGCTATGTACACTCAAAACCTATGGAATTTGGCAAGGGTCCGATCCGTGGCTCCTTATAATCGGTAGGTTGTTAAGTTGTCTAACCTACCGATTATGGTAGATTTCAAATTCCCTTGCATGAAGGATTTTAGAAAAAACTCATTTTGGGGCAACTTATAATCGGATGTTCTGGTAATATATTTAACTCCCGATTAACGCTGCATCCAAAACACAAACCAAGTGGTTAGGGATGGCTGTGTACACTCAATACCTATGGAATATGGCAAGGGTTGGATCTGGGGCTCGTTATAATCGGTAGGTTATGTAGTTGTATACCCTACCGATTATAGCATATTTCAAAATTCATTACGTGAAGGATTTTAAAAAAACTCATTTTGGAGCAACTTATAATCGGTAGTGTTTGTAACCTATTTGGCTTCCGATTATGGCTACATCCACATCTCAAGCCAAGTGGTTATGGTTGGCTCTGCACCCCTCAAAACCTATGGAATTTGGCCAAGGTTGAATATGGGGGTCCTTATAATCGGTAGTCATACAAGTTGAATAAGCTACCGATTATAAAAGGGATTATTAGCCGAAATATCTACACAATAATCGGTAGGTATAATTTCAATTTAACCTACCGATTCACCTATAACCTACCGATTATGATTTATCCTCCCGATTCTATAAAGGCATATTGACCGTTTCGAAATATATAAGATAAGGGGTAGCTTAGATTTACGTTTGGGTGACCTTTTTTGTCTTTTAGTGTCGCCCCTAATTCTTTTGGGGTCGCTCCTAAAAATGCCAGGAAACATAAAACTCACTTGAAGGTAGGATCCTAACCTTTTTCCTTTTTTTTTTCTTTTTGCTTCATTGAATTTTAGCGGGAATTGTATAAACATTCAGTTTTGTTTATAAAATCGTAAAATTGGCCGGTTGGTTGTCTTTTAACCCACCATTTTAAAGTTTTGTGAAGTAGTTTCATGTGAACTTACAATTACAATGAGAATCCCTGATTTCATGTGTACTTATACAGAGTTAAATGAGAATTTTGGTGATGGAGATATTACAACGGAACATTTAGAAGCGAAAAGACAACGACATCATATTGTTAACATCCCGATATTTACATTGCAGTGAAAGAAATGAAGATCCAGAAGCAAAATAGTCCAAGAACTGAAAACTAACAAAGTTGGCAAAATGTTGATAATAATAAACTGTGGAGCTAGAGTTATGACAAGACCACGTTTTATGGAACCTGTCAACGGTGTTGATCCGATGTGTCACTCAGGCATATTTGACGCATATGATCCTTTATGCGGGTCAAGTCTCTCAAGATTGTGGAAGCCACCCTGACTAGCAAATGAAGGGCGCAGCGAGCACACAAGTTCAATGTAGACACAAGGCATTGGATAAGCATAGATTATTTATTATTAGAGATAATATATTTATTTAGGTATTTATTATATTTTAAGTATTTAATTATTTTATTTAGAGTTTATATTTGTTTGGAATAGTATTTTAGGAGTAGTATTGTTTTCTTAGTTTCCAAGTAATGTAGCCTATAAATAGGTCTTATCAGTTGATTAATCAGAACAAGAAAATTATTAAGCAATATTGCTACCCTTTGGTTTATTGATTTATTTGAATCATGACCTTTTGAGCTTGAGCTGCTGGCCGTTGATTAAGAAACAAATCGTTTTTTTACCAATTGGTGTCAGAGCAAGTTCTTTCCTATCCCAACTTCCGCAACCCCATCAATCCATTATCATCTCTTCCATCGTTTCATCATCATCGACATTATCTTTTTATCCAAGAAAAAAAAAACTCAAATCAGAGAAAGATTTCACACATACCGACGTCCTCAAAGAAGTGTGCAATCAAATTCTACGTACGTATCCGTCAAAAGTAAGTTATTTTACAACTTCACCATCTGTATTAGTGGAAGAGTTTCGTTGTTATTAGGGTTTGTTTTATTAGCGTACGTCAACAACATTACGTCTCTAGCCAGCAGCAGCGATTCCCATCTCGTATACTACAGTCCACAATTTGGCCCAATACCTGTTTTGGACCCAAATCAAGCCTAACGGTCAGACCATTATCTGTGAAGCCCAAAGTTAAGCCAATTATCCGTGAAGCTATCTATCAAGCCAACAGTAAGCCAACAGTTACCCAATTTCTACACCATTATGTACCAAACAGCCGGCAAGAGGTTATTATGTCAGCAATTCCATGGCAGAGATCCGGAAGGTTGGTTATTTCAAGCACAATTAATTTTTGAATTCCATAACATTCCGTTGGAAGAGTTTGTGAAGGTAGCTAGTGATCACCTTATCGGTAGTCCGTTAAAATGGTACAAGTGGATGCAAAATTATATTTCAGGGTGTTGGAAGAATTTTTGTTTTGCTTTGCTAAAGCGTTTCGGAAGTGATGACCCAATGCTAGCACTAGCTAATTTGCACCAAGATTTAGACGAAAGTCGTGCTTATTGGAAATCTGCATTCCAAGAGTTCAAGGAGCATCAAAGAGCTAAAGTCGTGAAGCCGAAACCTGTTGTAACTACAACCGATTATTTTACTACTGAGATTCCAAAACCCAGTGACATTAATTTTTTTGATACCGTTAATATTCCTTCGGCAGTTGTTGATGAAGAAAACCAAATTGTAAGTGCCTCAAAATTGGACCTTGAGGGAAAGGTCCTATTCAAGAAGGGTGGAATGATAAGATCACATGTGGACCCAGTATCAATATATATAATGGACTTTGAGGGCAAAGTCCCATTTAAGGAGGGTGGAATAATAAGACCACGTTTTATGGAACCTGTCAACGGTGTTGACCCGGTGCGTCACCCAGGCATATTTGGCATATATGATCCTTTATACGGATCAAGTCTCTCAAGATTGTGGAAGCCACCCTGGCTAGTAAGTGAAGGGCGCAACGAGCACACAAACCCAATGGAGGCACAAGGTATTGGATAAGCATTAATTGTTTATTATTAGGGGCCACTCAAAAGGATTTAGGGGCCAACAATAAAACAAAAAAGGTCACCCAAAGGGAAAATGTAGCCAGCCCTTATCTCGCGTAATTCGTAATGGCGAAATTACCCTTATATATTCGGAGGATATGATAACATTGTTACCCTCCGAATGCAATCGGAAGCCAAAATATTTCCCAGACTTCCGATTGTAGTCGGTGCAGTATTTCTTGGTTCGTGTTTTGGATTCAGCGTTAATCGGGAGTTAAATATATTACAAAACCTACCGATTATAAGTTGCCGCAAATTCAAATTTTGAAAGCTACCATAATCGGTAGATATGCTAAATCCAATACCTACCGATTATTGGTTTCTCCACATTCAACTTTCGTCAAATTAGCCGTTGGCGTTTTTGGGAAAAACAAAAAGAGTCGTTGGACCCTAAACCTATATGAAGAAACTCATATCTATCACCCCAATTGCACCAAACTCTTTCCTCTCTTCAGTTTTAATTTTCATAACAAAAAACATGGATATTGCTTTTGCCGAAGAAGAAGATTGTGCTATTTATAGAGCGTGGGTTGTGGTAACTACTCATGATCGTGTTCACAAGCTCCACAAATCGGAATCCGAAGAGCAGATATGGAACCGTATCTTAATGGTATTTGAGGCCTTAGATGGTAATCGAATTCGAAGATAATCCAATGACATTAAGATGAGAAAGAATGCGCTCGATAAGGAGATTTACAAACTTGAAGATGAGGAACGGTTTGTTAGGAACGCTTTTCCTTGGTGGACGTATGAAAAACGAGTAAGTATCTCTGTAACTCCAACTCACATTAACAAAAGTTAGTACTAACTTGTTACTCATTCGTAATTTCAGAGAAATCTTGCGGATCGCCGGTATGTGGACCTCTACGGGAAATGATTTGAACATGAAGGATGCTACAAAATCAAGAGGGACAATTTCTATGGTCACTGGAAGTTATGATCTGTTTTAATACTTTTATGGTCAATTAGGAGTATGGATTTAGGTGCTTTTGACGAAATTTTAAGGTTAAGGCCGTTTGAATTTTATGTAATGGATGTAATCGGAGTATTATTAATATAAAAACTAGCCGATTATACGAAATCGGTAGATTATTTTGTTAAACAAACTACCGATTGTAATATTCGGTTATGTTATGAGTCAACTTTCTTTCCGATTATGGTGTTGTTTGGTTCCGATTGTAATATTCGGTTAGAATAATCGAAAGGGTAATAAAAACTAAACTTCCGATTATGGTTTGTTTTGAACTTGTAATATTCGAAGGATAAATTTTTTTGTAAAGTTCCGAATGTACGATGGCCCAAAAATCAGAATTTGGGAAAAACTGATACTTTTCAAATTTTGAAATTGAATTAATCGGAAGTTAAACAGTTACCCAAACTTCCGAATATGGCTTTCTAACCTTCTATATTGGCCCTTGGAACCACCTAGAGCCATGGCGTGGTTTGTTTTGAACTTGTAATATTCGGAGGATAGGTTTTTTGTAAAGTTCCGAATGTACGATGGCCCAAAAATCAGAATTTGGGAAAAACTGATACTTTTCAAATTTTGAAATTGAAATAATCGGAAGTTAAACAGTTACCCAAACTTCCGAATATGGGCTGTCTAACCTTCTATATTGGCCCTTGGAACCACCTAGAGCCATGGCGTGGTTTGTTTTGAACTTGTAATATTCGGAGGATATGTTTTTTGTAAAGTTCCGAATGTACGATGGCCCAAAAATCAGAATTTGGGAAAAACTGATACTTTTCAAATTTTGAAATTGAAATAATCGGAAGTTAAACAGTTACCCAAACTTCCGAATATGGGCTGTCTAACCTTCTATATTGGCCCTTGGAACCACCTAGAGCCATGGCATGGTTTGTTTTGAACTTGTAATATTCGGAGGATAAATTTTTTTGTAAAGTTCAGAATGTACGATGGCCCAAAAATCAGAATTTGGGAAAAACTGATACTTTTCAAATTTTGAAATTGAATTAATCGGAAGTTAAACAGTTACCCAAACTTCCGAATATGGGCTGTCTAACCTTCTATATTGGCCCTTGGAACCACCTAGAGCCATGGCGTGGTTTGTTTTGAACTTGTAATATTCGAAGGATAAATTTTTTTGTAAAGTTCCGAATGTACGATGGCCCAAAAATCAGAATTTGGGAAAAACTGATACTTTTCAAATTTTGAAATTGAATTAATCGGAAGTTAAACAGTTACCCAAACTTCCGAATATGGGCTGTCTAACCTTCTATATTGGCCCTTGGAACCACCTAGAGCCATGGCGTGGTTTGTTTTGAACTTGTAATATTCAGAGGATAAATTTTTTTGTAAAGTTCCGATTGTACGATGGCCCAAAAATCAGAATTTGGGAAAAACACAAATTTTTGAAATTGAAATAATCGGAAGTTAAATTAGTTACCAAATATTCCGAATATAACACACAAATCATTGTCATTTGAACTTGTCTAACTTAGTTACCCAAACAAATTTCCGAATGTACAACAAAAATCATTGTCATTTATCTGCTCTTCTTTACTTTACGACCGTGACTACCTTCCAGTCCTGCACGACCACGGGTTTGAGCACCTTCAGTTGGAGCAGCTTCAGCGCTCGATGAAGCTCGAGTTCTTTTACCCGTCTTTGATACTGCCACCTTGGGCGGATGCCTCTTCGTGACTTTCTCCCCAAACTGGGCAGCATAATCTTCGTTATCCATATTATCAACTAGATCTCTATCCTCTTTGATCTTCTCAGCTGGCACGGGATCTCCGCTCTTCAGGCATGCAGTTAACATTTTGGAAACACGCTTGAACCTATTCACCTGTTTTTTATACGTAATGACATAACATCAAACGGTAATTACCTAAGATTTATAGGAATCATATAAAATGAACAAAAATATAAGAACACGCACCAGTCTATCATAACCAGCTGGTTTGTCTTTGATGATACAATTATAACTTGAACCCGCCGCAGTAGTGTTGGATTTGATTTCACGGATAACCAAAGGATGTGATACCTTGTTATACCAACTCATATAGTCTGGAGAAATTTCATCACCTCGGTTGGTTCGTCTACCAGTGTCGATAATGAAGTCATTCCTCTTATCCCAGTTATCAAGAACAGTAGGAGGGCCTCTGTGAACAATTGTAAGATTATCACCACTAGAAGAGCACAACTCCAACTCCAATTTGTAGTAATCCCCCATTTTCTCCAGAGGTTGTTGTTGTATATACCCGTGTTATCGCATCACCCTAGAGGGGTTATACATCACATATCCTGTGGGGTGCCACAATGGTCCAAAATAAATGGACAAGTCCGACCGAAAATTTATATGCCCATTGGCTCGATCTTCCTTGTATGGATCAAAGCATACGTCCGAGGCCTTCAATTGGTCCAAAATCTCCCTCATGCGAATCAACTGCTGCTCTTTTTTCCTAGAACGGTTGTCTTCAAATATATACTTTGTTCCTCTAGGAGTACCTTTGCACCACCCCGGGTTCTCTCCGGCCAACTTCAGGATAGGGAAGTGGTCATAGATCCATGCCTATATACATAAGAAATCAAGTTTTAGTAAATAGATTGTGTATATTCGGTAGTAATTTCCAAACATAATTTCCGATTATATATAATCGGAAACAAAACTGAGTACCTATCTACCGAATACCCAACATTCGGAAATAGATATGGATCATTTCCTACCGAATATGCGTCATTTGGAGTTCAGTAAACTATAGTTTTTCTGGCCTGTATATTCGGTAGTAATATCAAAAAGATATTTCTGATTATATATAATCGGAAATAAAACTAAGTACCTAGCCACCGAAAGAAAGGAACAATATTTACAAACTATACAATCGGAAGACAAATTATGGAAATATAACCCGAATGTACACATTCGGACGTAAGAAGACACATATTGTTCCCGAATACAAAACAATCGGAAACTAACTAAACATATTTGCAACCGAATATACATCAATTGGAATTCAGAATCTGTAAATTTTTCATCCTACACAATCGGAAGACAAAGTGCACATCTATAACCCGAATGTACAAATTCGGAAGTAAGAAGACACATATTTTTTCCGAATGAAAAACAATCGGAATATAACTAAACATGTTTACAACCGAATATTCATCAACTGGAGTTCAGAAACTCTAAAATTTTATCCTACACAATCGGAGGTATAAAACATTATATTGTCTTCCGAATAAATACTGGCCCCAAAATGGGATTTTTCCTATATCAGAAATTTTGAGATGTTTTCAATATATACATTCGGTAGTGAATGTTCTTCCGAATACTTTGTGTCTACTTAAATAAATTCGGTAGCCAAAAAATTCATTAAACTACCGATTATTAGCAGTTTGTATCCAGGAAGATATGGCCACCAATATTCGGCAGATAATCATCAAATCTTTCTCCCGAATACTGTCGATGTTCTTGAAAAATGAAGAACACGACTACATTCGGAAGTAAATGAGCATGCATATCGTCCGAATATGGATAAATAACCGAAAACCTTAGAAATTTTTTTTCTCGATTCGACGAACTAAAGCGAAATAAACCCCAAAAATGATAAATTCTTACCTAATTGGGACCATTTGAAGTTGACGAAGTGTTTGAGTCTCGGAATCGCCACCACCGACTACATTGCCGGGTACTTCTTCGCGTTCTTCTTCATTTGCAGCAAGAATTTCTTTATTTCTTGCTAAAATTCCAATGTTTGGATCGATACCCCGAGCAACATTTTTGGTTCTAGGTCGGTGGGTTTCATTTCTCTTATCCATTGTTTTATAATCGAATCGACGATGTTTTGATTTTACGATTCGCGGCGATGTTTCGGTTGAACGAGGAATTTTTTTTTTCTTCCACAATCGGAAGATAATATGAAACTGGAAGAAGAAAAGTTGAAATAAGTAGAATTGTTTTTGATTTGGTTTTTATACAGTTTTACCAGAAGGGCATTTATGTAACTTCAATATCATATAGGGTACCCCTTAACTAGAGTCTTTGGCTGGGTATAAATTGATGGCCCCTAAATCCTTTGGGGTGGCCCCTAAAAACGCCAGGTTTAAAAAATGTCATTCAACATTTTAGGAAGCTAGAAAACCAAATCTGATAGATTTGGAAAGTTCCGGATTTTACTATCATGAGGTGGCATGATGGTAGCTAATTTATGAAAACCATTGAAGACATATTCCACGCCAACAAAGCATGCAATCCTGCAAAAATAAACAACACCAAATGAGGTCTTTGCTTGATTCCAACTAAAGAAATTAGGTAGGTGAAGAAAAAATGCACGATAAACAACACCAAATAGATCATTGCTTGATTTAAACCAAGAAAATTAGGTAAATAGGTGAAGAAAAAAAGAACAAAATGGTGACCAAGTTTACTCCGTTTAGATCACTTTTGATATTCATTACTTACAAAGAAATGCATCATACCTCATATACCCTTAAACCAATTACATCAAAATTTTCTTCAACCTATTATTAATAATAGACCCCAATCTTTTATACTCTACTCTAATTTTCGCCAACAAATTGGCACACACACTTATAGACACCATACTTTGCAATCAGACTAAAAAATAATAATCTGTCACTAAATTTCAATTGGTGCGCTCAAGGTAACATCGGAAAATGCCATCACCCTTGCAAACTTATTTCAAGGTAAGTTTCGTAAATGTTTAATGATCGTAACACATCAACACAAAAATAATTAAATTTACCAACGAATAATGATAAACACAAACCTCCACTATACGACAACGATAATGTTTCAATTAAAACAACTACTTGACTCTCTTTGTTTTTTTTATAGAAAATAGAGTATGGGAAGCTCAAGGAAGAGCAACCTACTCCAGAGGTACATCATTGGGATCAACTGGGCTAAGGCTAGCACCAAGAGGATTCCTTAACAGAGTATTAAAATCATTACAGTTATCCTGAGGAAGTGATGCTTAGCTCTGATAATCTTCAAACAACTCAACTACTTGACTCTCAATCAGAACTTCTCAAACAACTCAAATATATATAATATGACACCTATATTTTGATGCTTAACTCTGATAATCTCCAAAAGAAATGTGTACCCTATGTTATGGATGCCTTTCAATACATCAAGCAGCCAAGACAACTTAACCATGTTGAGGACTCTAATCTTTCATCAACATTCAAATTAAAATAATGTCGTTAAATCAAAATGTCCAATTTCAGACCATTGAAACACTCACCAGAAACACTAAGGTTGATAATTGTATCATTTGCACCAGCACCACATTAAACACTTGATATCCCGCAAAGTTTAGTCTTGTGTTCTAAATTTTTGATGAAATGAGTCAAGATTGCAAAACCAATTAGACCAAAAACACCGTTTAAAATCAAACATGCTACAAATTTAGAGTCCCTTGAGGTCAACACTGCCAAAAATATTACAAATATTTGTCAGTTAATGTACTTACATACTACAAGGATCAAATTTAGGAGTTTCGCCGTCGTGTTCTGAAGAATCCTTTATTTTATGCTGAAAATGTAGATATATGTTCATACCAAAAAAAACACCCGTCTCTTATATACATTGTGCAGTTTAGATGAAGATCAAGCCTTAATAGGAGGCGAAACTTATGGCTTCTCCTGGTTTCTCTTCCAGAGTACCACTCCCTTGCACAAAAGCATAAATTGGAATGTAAAATCACAACACAATAAAATTAAAAGTACACAACAATGAAAGAAAAAACAAAGAGGTGCAACATGATCTCAATCAAACATTTTCACCAGCGAAACCAAACAGATAAGCAAATTCAAGCCCTTTGGCTAATCAGTAACAATTCTTTCCTTAAGCATTGCCATGGTCGAAGTATACCGAATGAGACCAACTATCCAACCACAATATTAACAACTTAAAATTAACAAAAATAAAAAATTGATGTGAAATCAAATCTAATAAATACCCATTTCATAACACTCTTATTCTATTTTAAAGGTTCAAACACAATGGATTTTAGAAAAGACAATAAGCTAAAAGCCTAAAACGCAATTTATTTTAAAAAAAAAGACATTAGCAAAGGAATAAAAACTAAAAGTTCAACAACTAACGAAAAATGATACATCATTCTAAAAGACTATATTACGAAGAAATTACCAATCTCTTTAGATCGTGCCTTTGAATCAGCCACGAGATACTTTTTCAGTAGATGAAGCTAATTCGTTAAACTAAAAGACCTGCACCAAAATACCCACACGTCTCTTAATGAAGGAGAGCAAAGAGAAAAGAACAACACCAAAAAAATTGAACACGTTGGAGCATAACGTAATCAATAACTGGTATTTTTAAAGGCTCAAAGTTACATGTTTACATGAGATCATCTAATATCACAACTAAATCAATAGATCCTATTAAATCAAAATGGTAAATAACAATGCATGGATGTATTACGCAGAAATATAATCTTATCAAAATGATAATCATAATCCCCATGAAATTCATGAAACCGATAGAAGTCAAACCTCAAATAACCAAGTTTTAGTTTCGATTTTTAGGAAAACAAAACTTCTGACCTAAAAAGAAAGAAACAACACAAATAAAAAGTTAAATTCTAGCGATTATAAAGTACTGATTTGTAGAAAAAAAGAAAACTTTCTGAAAACTCGGGGGAAAATGGAAAGAAGTGTCATAAAAATCCAAAAATAGATATCTTTATAGAGTGGGGAGAGTTTGAAGAGAGGAATTCAATCAAACGAAATCAAGGTAAAAACACACAATAATCTATTGTGGAAGCCTTAACTATGCCAAGGAAATACAAATTAAGAAACTTAATCATACCTTTACAATCAATCAAGGTAAAAACAAAACCAAATCAATTGTGAAATCCCTAATTATCTATAATACAAAACAGCATAGGTTTTTGAGCATTGGACGGACGGATAACATTTTGAGAGACAAACATGTGATCCGGCCACCCCAGTCTCATCCTAGCAAAAGACATCTAGCGGTTGTGGTGTTTGTAACCTCTTCCATTATGAACCTAAATTAATGGACCTTTAATTAACTTATCACCCCATAACTCAAAGTGTTAATTGAAATATTAAATGCTAAGAAAGAAAGGTTAATGTTTTAAAGTATATAATGTTATCATACATGCATTAGTTGGATTTATTAGTGCCAAGGTGAATATGATAAGAGTTGATGTATATATTTGCACTATTATTTGAGTAATTTGGTTGTTGGATTTTTTTGGTGATGTATATGGATGATTTAATTGTGTTTGCATGGATATTATTTTGTCTTGAAACAAAATAGAGACCTCTCTCGGAATTGAAAAATTAAAAGTCTGAAAAAAATACATCAGTCGCGGGTCAGATTAAAGCAGTGCCGTTACGGCGCGGGTTATCTCTAGATAACATTTTGAGAGACAAACGCTGCATCTGACTATCCCAGTCTCATCCCAATAAAAGACATCCAACGATCGTGGTATTTGTAACCTCTTTCATTATAAACCAAAATTTATTGAACTTTAATTAGTTGATCACATCGTAACTCAAAATATTAATTGAATATTAAATACAAAAAAGAAAACAGGTTAGTGGTTTTACGTATAAAATATTATAACAATCTAGATATGCAATATTAGTTGGATTTAGTGGTGGCAAGGTAAGTATGATCAGAAGTGATATACATGTATACGCTATTACTTGAATAACTCGGTTGTTGGATTTTGGGTGATGTATATGGCTAATTTTATTATGTTTCCATGTAAATTATTTTTTCTTGAAACAAAATAGAAAACTTTATCGAAATTGAACGATTAAAAGTTTAGAAAAAAATTTACATCAGTCTTAGATCAGACTAATGCAGTGTCGTTACGGCACGAGTTATTTATAAATTAGATTTTTAACCTCCTTCAATTATGGATATATGCATATAATCCTTATAATTAGTTCCTCACAAATTAAAATTAATGTGCCAACAAAAAATGCTTACCAACTAAATGATACAACTATATAAACTCATATTTTTTATTCATAAAGAAAACAACTTATATTTTTTTAAAATGAATTATCCACCTTTATCAACCTACAAAAAAACAATAATATTAAAACATTTGCAGCTACAACATGTAAAACCGTTATATCTTCCTTGAAACAAATCAATTGTCCTTCCTCAACCTGCAAAAAATGAAGAACAAAGAACATTATGTTAAAAATCAAAAAAATCATTTCAATTTGACTCATTTTGTTTTTCTTGGAAAGAGGGAGGATCTATGCACACTATCATACATGATTTGTGTCATTTTCGCCGCAAAACTCAGACGACAATGAACTTAAATCTAACATTTTGATGATACGTCTCCTTATAAGACTCTACATTCTTACAAAAAATGAGCACAATTCGAGAACGAAACCTCACCATCTACGGATGTTAATTTCAACCATTAACGTTTAACGATTGATATTCTAAGGCGTAGATGGTGGTCTTATACATCTCGAATTGTGTTCATTTTTGGTAGGAATGTAGAGTCTTATAAGAGGAACGTATCATCAAAATGTTAGATTTAAATTCATTGTCGTTTGGTTTTTGCGGCGAAAATGACACAAATCATGTATGATAGTGTCCATCTAAGAGTGTCCATGGATCCTCCTTCTTGGAAATAACCAAAAAAAATGAATCACCAAAACTTTTCACCTCAGTCATAGCCTAATTTTAATTTAGAGAAAAAAAATGTTATTTTAAAGCTTATAATTGTCCTAGCTAGGATACGTAGACTCACAAGTTTGCGTTCTTTGCAGCGTTGCAAGTGGGACAACAATCTAGCTCGGAATAACATTCATTTTCAAAGTTGACACTGAAGCCTTAATTTTTTCATAAACTTCCCTGACTTTTATGGTGATTTCCTTTGTTCTCTACATCTACTAAGTTTTTTATCTTTATCTTATTGATCCTGATTGTCTTTTCCTCCATAAAACACGATTGAGCATCGTTATCAAAACCTTAAATATTGACCTATCAATGTCACCAAGTATTTTTTTAGTATCATTATTCACCTCTAGCTTCTCAACTCCTTATTTGGTGTTGGAAATATCGAATATGAAAAACGTGCATAGTGGTGTTATATTGCATCGGAAATGGTTGCAAATATCGACGAAGTTTCAACACAATGTTCTGAGAAGTTTCAGCATAATATTCTGAATACAACACAATAGTATCACAGACCACCAATCTTTGGGTATCGACTAAAGATTGTATGTGTAATCTCTTAGGATCGAATAAAGGTATTTTAGGCAAATCATAACAATACACCTGCCGTTTTTATCAGTAATTATTATTTTAATTAATTATAAGCGTAACGAATTTATAATTATCTGGATGACAAATATCTAAACAAGTTCTTATGGGTCAAAATAAGTCTCATTATAGTTTGTAATATTTATTTAAATCCTTATGACCAACTATTATTTTGTCTCATATCGTGCCGTTATGGCACGGGTTATTTCTAGTGCTTAAGAAATGGAAATAAAAAACTTAATCATACCTTTAAGATCTGAATTACAAAAATGAAGAAAAAGAAAGCGTCGTTGAAGGGAAGTGATTAACCCAAAAGCTGGGAGGTTTGGATTGCACAAATGAAATCTCATCTTTATTTCAGTTACCAAAAACATTTAAGTTAATGCCGTGATAAAAGGGGATGAGCGGTTTCAAATTAAATAAATGGGTTTTCATGTATGAGTTATTACGTTTTTTCTCCCCATGGTTCGAGTGAAACACTATTATTGGAAAGCTTAATCGTGGTCATTCTTTATACACGCAAAATATAAATCTCCCCAAATCTCAAAACCTTTATGATCAATCTGGACCGTTTTTTATATGTCCAAACTATAGAGAACCGTCGATATAGGAAAACACCACTATTTTTATGACAAAACCATATTAAATCATAAGGAGTTGATAAGTATTTGGGACACAAATTATACGATATATTAAAAATGAACCAACATCATGGACCGTGCCGTAAGGACTAGTGTATATATATATATTTAATTTCTTTATATGATTCTTTTTCCAAAAAGGTGATCAGGGACAAGATACAAACGTTGCAAAATACAACCTCTTCATGACGGACGGATATAAGCTTTGCTAATTTTAATTTTTACTTTTTTTAACCACTTCATGACCAGATGGATTATTGTTTTTTATTTTTATCCATAGTGGGTTGTAACTCCACTTTTTGTTGCGCATATGGATACTCCTCAAGTTATGAATTACCTCCATATCATAAGAGTTGTCCTTATAATAAGTTACACTATTGCTCGATTTTACGAATGTTAAACGGCTTTTGAGATGAGCCGTGTTGTTTCAGGCTTAAAATATATACTTTGGATTGGAAAATTATGGAACCTAAGGATGAGATAAATCATGGAGATTAATTTATAAGGAAGGATCCATAAGTAAACTTGATTTGTCGATCAATTGCTCGAAACACCGAAATTTATTATAAAGTTACAAATTAAATGCACCAAGAATGCTGGATTTTTATGGGTGATTCAAAAGGAACTTGGGATCTATAATATAAAACAAAAGGGGTTTTTGAGCATTTTAGATGAACAAATAATATTTTGAGAGACAAACAGATGATCCGACCATCTCAGTCTCATCCCTGACAAAGACATCTAACATATGTCATAGTTGTAACCTCTTTTTATTATAAGTATCTATATTGATTGAATTCCCTCATAATTAGAATCATAAAAGAAAAATTAAATATGAAAATAAATAATCAAGATTATTACTATTTATTTATTTTTGGAAATCAAATTTCAATTCATTCAAACCTAAATAGTGATTACATGTTTGTTTACAGGATTATCAAAAACACCAAGACACAAAATAATTCAAACTCAAATATAAATGATGACATCAATTGCAAATACATCGCGAAGAGAAAGAACCATGCACCACAAAGATATCCAATTTTTGTACCTGTAGTATTGACGAATGATGGTGTGAACCGGAATCAACTCCGACCATTTGAAATAATTATCTTCTTCAATAAGAGATGCTCCAAATAAAATGGAGTAATGTGCCCAAAATCTTGTAGATCCAAACGAATCCGGATGCCCTAAATCCCTCTTGTTGAAGATGAATCCAAAGCGAATCCGACCAGAATCATTGATGTTCTTGATGAATCGAGAATAGCAAGCCAAGAATCACCATGGAGATTTGAGAGAATCGCTATTAGAGCGAAGAGAAAATCGTCCTAAAGACGAAGAAAAAATCGCCCAAATAGCGAAGAAACGTGTCCATAGACACCAAAAACAACAAAAACAAAACCTAAAACTACAAATTAGACTACTTTTATTCATAAAAAACTGAATATCCTTGCTCAGATCTAGTCCAAAAAGACTAAATCTGAACAAGAAGAATAAGAAGTTCTAGATTATTTCTTATATCTTTACTGTTACAAACATGTACACTTGATATTATATTATTATCTCAATAAATTAATTATATTTTTATCAACTTGGAAATAAAAAATAACACTAAAAAAAGTTGTCAGCATAATAAAATAAGATGGTTCATTTCCTTGGGAACCGGTTAAATATGATCAGGTCTCACCATCAAATTTTTTGAATAATAATATGCATGTACGTTAATTCAAATAGAGTCGAATGTTAACAATGGTATAAGCTAAATCGTATTTTTCAAACACATGTTATTCAGTTTCATGCCGTGCCATTACGACACGAGTTATTTCTGATGCAACATATGTGAAAATTTGAATTTTCAATCGTAATGATAAGATGTATTTTCACTTTTAATAAAATGAATTTTCACAAACTTTACATGATTACAAATGAAAACATCAATTAAATTAGGGGTCCCGACTTTTAGTTTCATAGGGAATGATAATCTGGTATTAAATTAAGCATAAATTAATTTTCTCTTTATTTGGAACTTAAGTTCCAGTAATACCCTTATAGATTTTGTTACAGAATAATAAAGCCAGTCACGATTCACGAAATCTCCTCCTTAATTATATCCGTCTTCTTCTTCTTCTCCGTTTTTATTCCCTAACTGCATCGTCATTTTAAGTTAATTATCCCTACAAAACTATCTATTTAAATATTGTTTAACCAATCGACTATCTGTTCACCTTGTTTTATCTCTACAAAACTCTAATGTAATCTCATCTTCATCTTAACTTAGCTTATCACGTTTTAATCTGGTTTTAGTTCAATTGATAAAGCGAAGATCCATTAACACCCTGTTTAGAAAAGTAAATATGAGATTTGTATACTTACAGTAGTTTAGAAATTATTAAATTTTAGAAACTAATAGTGAGATATATGATTGAAGATCAAATTCCGTGAATGAATCAAGGTGTTGACAGGTATGTTCTTAAAATTTCTCTTTTTTACGTCTTTTTTACGGTTTTAAGTTTGTTAATTAGCTTTTTGTTGTTGATTTTGGGGTTCTAAGGGTTTGGGGGCTTATCGTTATTTTTGTTGATGAAATTGTGTTTGTGATTAAAATTTTGACCTTGCTTGTTTTTGTGGTGCTTTAGGATTAACAAAAAGCGTAGACGCAATAAAACTGAACCAGCTAAAAGAAGTATACATGGAACCAGCTAAAAGAACGAAGAAAGAAGGATGAGAGTTTCAAATGCGATTGAAGCTGCATTAGCTTACAATGATGCTTCCAGAAAAATGTATGAAGAATGTATGGGGAAACTGTTAGAAAACAAAAGAGGTTTACGGAATGATGCTTCCAGAAAACACTCTTTTTGATTCAATGGACTAATAAAAAACACTCTTTTTGATTCAATGGACTAATAAAAAACTCTCTTTTTGATTCAATGGACTAATAAAGGGTCTCAATTAACCTGTTAGAAAACTGTGCTCACCATCATAAATGCAGTAGTTTTTTATTTTATAAACTCAAAGGGTAGTAACGGAATACCAAAGCTAATTCCTATAATCCATGTATACTAAACTGATTGCAACAGTCCCCAAAAGAATTTATAAAATGAATACAAATTTATAGTAGTTGTTTACTATTCCCTAACCTATATACGGGTATATTATAGGTTAACAAAAGCGTTAAATTAGACATTCGTAACTAGTGATAGTTGTGATTTTCATTAGAAGTAATAAGTAGGAATAAAAAATTACAATTATCACCCATCCCTAATTGTGAAAAGCAATGAAAACCGTAATTTTCACCAACGTGAACATTAAAATTTTCCTAAATCTCGTGCTTGAAAAAAAAATATATATCTTTTTGTCTGGCTCCTTACGCGGTGGACTTCTCAAGAGAGTCCAGAAAGTCATGTACGATAATGTCATGACGCCTGGGACTTTCGTCGCAGCTTGTTGCGCGCTTACCAATACGTCGGTGTAATTTAAAATGTTTTCCTTCTATTAGTTAAGATTTATTCTTTAAAAAAATAAAAATAAAAATCAAATATTATTCGGAAAAATTATCATCAGACAAGAAACTAATCGGTAGCCAAGCAACAAGCTGGGCTCCAACTCCTTTTTTAACGACCACACTTAACCCATGAAAAAGAAAACTTCCTGCTCGCACATTAACATCATGACTGACCATGTAGTTGCAAAGACGTTTAATACAGTCTTTTTAGGGGAATTATTATAGGACAATTATCAGCGAATTATTATAGGAAAATTATTAGAGCAAGTCTTATGGTGGAATCCAACCTATTCCAAGTGTGGAAAAATCATGAAATGTCAAGTCTAGTGGCTTCCAAGTTGGGGCTTTCCACAAAAAATCCAAGGACGGTTCCATGATTTCGTGGAAGGGTTCGTGGAATCCATCTAAATGCCAATAAGAATAGCGCTAAACGCAAATAAGATTGGCGCTAAAAAACCGCCATTAAGAATTGCGTTGTTTTTTTATCCGTAAATTTAAAATGAGTTGTTGAAATTTAACGGCTGAAAAAAAAAGCTCCATTCTTAATTGCGTTTTTTTAGCTCCATTAAGAATAGCGTTTCCACTATTCCACCATTACATTTGTGCTTCCATCCACAGTTCCAAATGCTGAGGCGGCATGGAAGATGGAAGATGGGTGGATTCCACCATAAGACTTGCTCTTAGGGGAATTATTATAAGAGAGTTTTTCATGGAGTAATCTTAGGGATTAATGTTAGAGCATCTTCAATAGACTATGAGTATTTATTATGTGGAGACCTAAAACAAAGGTACTTTAATAACATAGAATCCAAATACAAACCTTGTTTCGAACATCTCCAGTGATTGTTGTATGCATCTCTATTTTGATACACTTGTCGCTTATTAATAGAATAAGTAATTCACGGGTGTGAGCACGTTTGGGACAAAAAACGCATTGTTTAGAACAAAAAGCGTTTAATTGATGTTTTTCAGCCGTTTTTCAAACCTTGGTTGGTAGTAGTTTTTCACTTCCGTAACTAGAATTTCAGATGGTGCCATGGGGCTACGTTCTGCGGAGGAAAGTAGGTCAGTTTACCAGTAGGGTACATGTAATAAAGTCAATGCACCAGCTGTCCTTCGAGATTTTTCTAGCAGCTGCACGGCTATACAAACGCCTCGATAAGTGGGAGAAATTTCCAAAAATCCTCGAAGGTGTTTTTTGTCCATCCAAATAAACTGTTTCGTTTTTCTAGTAGTCGGTTTCTAATTCCTTGACCTAAACCGAAAGTTACAGAACCATATCCAGGCCTATATATATAAGAAGTTTCAGGAAGATAAGAGAGATTGAAACCTAACCCTAGGGTTGCAACTGGAATCGAGAGATCAGGAAACCCAGATTCGATAAAAAAAAATGAATAGGAAGAAGATGAAGGTCAGCTATGGTGATATTTTTGGTGGCGACGATCTAATTTTGTGTGACATTCTAAGCAGGCTTCCAGTGAAATCGGTAATGAGATTCAAATTGGTATGTACACATTGGAGATCTCTAATCAAAGAAGATAAATACTTGATCGATTTGCACCTTGTGCGATCTAAAACACGCCGAGAAGGTACGAAACTCCTTATTTCTTCTGTTCTAGGAAGGAAAATGGATTTGTTTTTTTGCGACTTGTTTCAAGGGGGGCCAGCAATTCCCTTATTAGGTCGTAAAGCTACTGATGATGATAGGAATAACACTTTTGATGAAACATTAATGCTGAACCCGGTAAACGGGTTGATCTGTTTTGTTAAACCTTTTGAAGGTTCTGTTCTCGTCTATAATCCTAGCACAGGATATAAAACATCTTGGTTAGAAACAAGGACTAGGAAATTAATGAGAGATCATAATGGACAAGCGGTGGACACTTCTAGGATGAGGTGGGGTTTTGGATTCGGATTTGATCCAGCTACTAAGGAACACAAAGTTGTTTCTGTGTTTGAGACGATGAATACAGAACAAAAAATTTCTAAAGAGAACCCATACGGTCTTGATGTTCAAAATTGTGAAGTTTTAACAGTTGGAGTTCAGAATGAATGGAGGCAAATTGATAAGAGTTCTACTCCTGGTTACATAGTTGGTGCATCTGTTTATGTTAATGGTGTTATTTATTGGTTGGATGAACACCATAAAGTTCATGAAGTCATAATGGCGTTTGATGTTAGAGGTGAAAAGTTTAACAAAGTCATTGTAATCCCTACTTTCATCAATAATCGTTGGCGGGATTATCCAGTTAATGGAGGGATACAAACTATTTGTATTTATGTTGATTTAATAGAAATTGATGGGCATATAGCTTTATTAGAAAGAGTGGATGGTAGTTCTATTGGTCTATGGATTTACAGTGGTGTCAATACCAGCGACATAAATTATGGGAACTGGATTGAAGAGAAAATTAATTTCCCATTTGACTTGTGGGACTCGTACGATGATTATGTATCTTTTGAAGCGATTATCGGGACAGATCTCATGATCATCAAAAACTTCAATCAACAAACTAAGTTCGAGACTCTTTATTATTACAATCGGAAAAGAAACAACATCGAAAAACAAGTTGAAATCAAAGGGATTTATCGGGATCGTGATGCCGTCGGCTTGAAATTCTCAACTTATGTGGATAGTCTGATGCCTGTTCAGGGTAAACGAGATCCATATGTGTGCTACACCCCTGGTACGTGTCAATCTCTTTTGGAACTCTAGATAACTGTGTCTAAAGTAATTCATATTCTATTACAACAGCACTTAGATAGACTAATCCGTGATCAATTATTAACTTCGTTAAAATAATATTGTTTTGTCAGTCCTGACTTGGCTAGTGTGTCAGATTGATCAACCCGTTAAATTTATAAAATAATTAGGTATTACTCGGGCTTACGACCCAGGAGTTGAGCCGGTAAATTAGATAGGGCCTATGGCCACGGTGTTTTGTTGGTCGGGTCAAACTAGCCTGAGTTGTAGGCCCCTTGAATTCTTTTGGAGTAACGGATAATAATAGTATATTGATGGTCCATTTTTTTTTGCACATCATTATCACTGAAAATGATCAATTTTCAGACCCCGATAGGATGGAGAATAGAATAGCTGAAAGTAGAATGAAAGAACAAACAGATTGCAATTAGAACCTTGGTTTTGTTACTTAAGTGGAAGAGTTTCACAAAGTTTTCCTTCAAGGTAGTTTCAGCCCTAGGAGCTCTACCTTTCTTCTTCATTGTATTTTGTCTGCCCTACCCAATCTATATAGGTAGCACTATTTCTATATTCAACTCATTATAGGTTTGGAAGCTCTCCTATGGTTGTAATCTTCTAAAAATAGGACTCCTAAGTTTTCCTTCCAGGATTAGGAAACTACTTCTAGAATTACTAGGCGAGGTTTAAAATAGCGATAGCGTTTTCTTAGTAGAGCGTAAAGCGCTTATAAAAGCGTTAGTAAAGCGCTGCCCCACAAAATATAAATAAAGAAGAAATGAAGGTTGAAGAGGAGAAGATGATTTTTTTTAGAGGAGGAAGAAGGAACCAGATATACTAGGAGAAGAAACGGTTTTATAGAATAATTCGGGGTTTTTAAGTAATTGGACAGACTCTTGGGCAGGTTTTATAGAATAATTCGGGGTTTTTAAGTAATTGGACAGACTCTTGGGCTTGTAAACTGACTTAATTATAGGGTTTCTAGTCTTTATTTCTTTTCTAATATACCAATGGAAACCTATAAAGCGCTTCAGAAAGCGTTTTAAGATTGGGGTGCAAAAAAGCGCGCCCTGATACGTGCCCCAAAATGCTTTTTAAAACCATGTTACTAGGAGACTGCTTCTCGGTCTACACCTGAAAATGGATCATAGAAGAATTAACTCTTTTGTGCTCAATTTAATTGTCAGTTATTTTGAAGTTATCTTAAAGAGGTATGGTCTTAACCATTGAACAGAACCTGGTTATTTCTTCTGGACAACCGACACATCATACATTGATCGAATCTGATAGCTTGTTCATGTAATAAGGTTTTCCCAAGATCCTTTAACAAAATATATACACTTAACCAAATCAAATGAATAACAGGTACAATGTCAGCATAAACCAACCATATTTTATTTACATCATTTTGATCTGTTATTGATAAACTTGATTTCACAAAAGTAATGGTGCTGCTAGTACCTTTCCCCATCAAATAAAAATAATAATTGTGAATGACCTTTCCTTAAAACCAAAATGAATCGAAAGATAGTGATCATATCAGCATAAACCATATTTGATTTATATTGTAAAATCTTCCAAAATCCAAATACATTAGCTCATCGATGAAATCTTAGATTAGTACGTGTAGTTGTTAAAGAAAAGAGTCGCAAGTACTGGATCAAGGTGTCATATACTCCTTCTGTCCCAAATTAATTGAGCTAGTTGTAGTTTACACAATTCTTAAGACAAGAAGGAAGGGGAGTATATTTAAATATTTTTTACAATTGTACCTTTGTGGATAATAACTAGCAAAATTTAGAAATGATTTATCTCCTAAATTATATCACGGTTTTTCATAAACTTTATATCGTCGAAAAACATTTTAAAACATCTACACAACGAATATAAGCATGACTATCAAATTATACATATTTCTATAGTAACAGTAATCAATTAAAAAGATAATTTTAGAGATATCCCCTTGATTAGTGAAATAACTCAATTATTTATGGGACAATTTAAAACCAGATAGCTCAATTGCTCAATTAATTTGAGACGGAGGGTGTGTATAAATATATGAATATCTTGTTCTTGTAGTTGTTCTTGTAGCTCTGATCTTCATTGATGACCATGCTTATGGAAGCGTTGTGCGGCGACTGGTGGAACTTGAATGTTTTAGTTTGTAAAGAAGACATGAAAAGAAATAGGGTATGTTTTAGTTTGTAAAGAAGACATGAAAAGAATTAGGGTATTGCAGTTATAAGTGTATCATTAATCAACGGTTATA
Organism: Papaver somniferum; assembly: GCF_003573695.1. Taxonomy (NCBI): domain Eukaryota; kingdom Viridiplantae; phylum Streptophyta; class Magnoliopsida; order Ranunculales; family Papaveraceae; genus Papaver; species Papaver somniferum. Next base: position 131,456,348 of record NC_039366.1, read on the forward strand.
ATGACATGAAGTGATCTATGACTAGGACATGGGCAGGTTAGGTCGGGTAATTTTAGCTTCCACCGATCACCCTCCCAACCATGGTGTGCACAACTGTATTGGCGGGTGCGGGCTGGTTTTTGCAGCCCTGACTGCAAGGGTTAATTGACACGGCAGTCTCGAAGGCCATTCACTATTCACGCATGGTAGCAGATGAATGAAATATACACCACACTAAGACTTAATCATACATATATATAGAAGCTAGCATAGCGGCATAAATTGATTTAGTTAACCAACGTCCGTATAGTGTGATAAGTACATCTTGTTCTCAATTTGAGAACAAAATTTTTAAGTTTTGGCTTCACTGATATATGCATTAACTAGGTATCATCCCGGTCTACGGTCGGGATCAACCTTTTTTGAGTTTTGTTTATTATTCGGCCGGCCGGTCAATATCCTCACATAAAATTTTAGTCAGCATGTAATGATCGTTTCGTGTTTGATCAGTCGGGTCATAGCAGCCGGGGTCTACGACCCCGGCCGTGGATTAGAAAATCTAGAGTCGAATATAGTCCTCGCATTAAAATTTAGTCAACATGTAATGATCGGGTCGTGTTTAGTCAGTCGGGCCATAGCAGCCGGGGCCGTGGATTAGAAAATCAAGAGTCAAATGTAATTCCCTAATTAAGATTTGATTTACTGATTTCCTATATTCCTAGCTTCCTAAAATTTATATTTTTTTTTCTTTTCGTGTTTCCTGTATTCTAAACGTAGTTAATTTAGAAACCATTATGTAAATAGAATTCTAATACATATCTTATACAAAAAATATAACTGAGGTAAATCAACTAATTAAATCTAGCACAGGATACTGCCGTAATGGGGTAGTAATACTCTATGTTTGTCGTGAACCTTAGCTTATTGAATCTCCTTTACTAATATTAAATATGATTAACGTGTCGTCCTCCGCATACACCAATACCGACACGAGGAATGAAGTTATTGACTTGATAAGTAGATGTTCTTTTAGCAAGCAGGTCTAGCAACTCTGTATGCATGTTGGGGTGAGCATGGGCCGGTATGGACCGGTTTTCACCTCATCCGCATCCAATCCATTGCACTACGGATTTCAAATTTGGCATCCACATCCAATCCATATCCAACGGATTTGCATTCAATGGATGCACGGATGGACGGATTGGATGCGGATAATCCAATGGATTTGTTTTAGTTAAAATTTATAGTAAAGAAAATAAAGCTACACAAATGACTCCTTATAAAACCTATATATCTTATATGTGTATGCAAATATAAAAATGCGATGTACGTCACTCCAAGCAAACATCTTAAAAATTCCTAAATGATCCATAACATTTTCTAGAACTATATAAATGTCCTTAATTTAACGGATATGGATGTCCAACGGATTTTCAAGGTTGCATCCGGGCCCGATCCTTTATCCGTTAGATTTCAAAAATTCCATCAGCATCCAACCCATTAACGAACGGTCCGGACACCCATCCGCAAATGAACGGTTGGTCCAGGTTAAATCCATGGATTATGGATCAAATGCTCACCCTTATGCATGCGTCCATGCAAAATTTGGGAGAGGTGTGGAGCCCATGTACATAGATATTTAGTAATAGTTGTCTAGCCCATTACAAAATTTAGTAATGGGTTCTCAAATGTGTATGCATGCGTCCTGGCTAATCAAATCGAGTAGACCACGAATTTAATTGGTCACGGTAAGGTTAGGTTGCGGTTCATGAAACCTAAAAACTGGTCAAAGTAAAATTAGGGAATTTTGGTTGGGCCGGGCATAATCAGCGCCGTCCAAAATTATATGTTAAAAACGGGATCGGACGGACGTCTAAATAGAACATATAACGAATCGATCCGAGCCGTTGGATGACGAAATCGATGGTCGGATTTGTAAGGCTACACACACCACTTCTTTTTATAATATAAATAATCATTATATGATAGCACCACATCAAGGTGCCTTATTCAAATATTAATCATAAGTTGTTCGTCTCTTCTTCACATTATATAACATGGTGTTTCATCTCTAATTTTGTATAACTTGTAGACACAATATGCAACCTACTATCTTATTTTTTACCAATTCTCTATAAGATAGATACTTGAATTGAAGATAATTTTTTTAGATATTTGTTATTATAGGAATCTTTAAATTTAAATTATACATTTTATTTTTGAAATGTAAATTTAGAACATTCTGATGTTTTAATAACTTTCTATTCTATGAATAAATCTACTTCGCTAAATCGGATAGGATTTAAAAATCTCAACCCTATTAACTTATTGAAATTTTACACTAGGCCTTTAATCTGGTCCCAAATATTGCCCTTGCGCCTTCGGTGTGGGGAATTTTAGGATGGTGCAGCAGGCTTTAAAACAGCGGAGCTGTTGGTGGGGTGGGGATGGTGCAACAAGCTTTAAAACAGCGGAGCTGTTGGTGGGGGGTGGGGGATGGTGCAGCAGGCTTTAAAACAGCGGAGGAGCGAGCTGGGACGTTAGAAGGGGGTGGGGAGGTTGCACAAATTTTAAGGCAAGGAGGAAAGTGTAGTATATTTAAGTATTTTTTACAATCATACTCTTATGGGCAATAATTAGTAAAATTTGGAAACGACTTATCTCTTAAACTATACCACGGTTTTTTTATAAACTTTATACCGTTGAAAAGCATTTTAAAACACTTACGCAACGAATATAAACATGATTATAAGTCAGGCCTTTTTGAATAGTTTTACCAAGAACACAAACAAGTCATGATCGGTTATACTAATCAGACGTATTGGTTGTTCAAAATATATGCAATGAATAAAAGTAGCAATAACGCATGGGGATTTCCTTTTCGATTCGCAAAACAAGTTCATGAATTTACTTCCTTAAAACACATGTAAAACATTGTTTCCTATGATGAAATCCTCATCTCATACCCATAAATAATACTTATAGCATTCAGACGATTATGTCGATGTCTTATCTACAAAGTTTAATGGTTAAGCAATAAACCTCGTATTGTATTCCTTAATACTATGTATATATAGAGTGTTCATGCTTCGCAGTTTTGTTTTCAATATGCACGACTTGAAAGATACATTAGGGAATGAAACAGTTCAAGTCAAATATCACTAACCTTAAGTGGAAGGATGATGTTATTTTTGTAGCTCCTTGCTTCTTCACTTCTTCAAGTCTTCGCAATACTTGTAATGTCTCATATCCTAATACTTTCAAGCTAACCTATACGAAGTTGACTCTAGTACATAATCAAGCGACTCTTAAAATGAGTTTTGATTCACTAAAATATGACAACCAAACTTGACATACCCAACGTTTGGTGGGTTCAACCGAGGTATGCTCTAACAAATAGAGAGAAAATAATTAGGAATATATATATATATATAGCTAAAAGTAATTATTTTCATGTTGATAACAATATAGTTCTATGTCGAAGATCCATGTGTCTTCAAAACTATCTCGGTTACACTGGATCGGTTTACAGGGAAAACATAGGTAAAGCTATAAGAAATACCATTTCGCATGGATGTTTTCAGCGATGGTTTTTATATTATCAATAACCTAAACACCAAACCACATCTCTCTTACCACATCGACAGTTGCGCTTACCTCCCCTCCTATTGGCCGGTGAATAAAATCCTCGCTCCTGATTGGCCAAAATCAAAGTTAACCCCCTTACATTTCATGGCCGTCAATTTCTAATTAAATAGATCCGATCGGATGATCCAAATTGAGCGATAACGTCCACCCTCTTTTATATTGGTAAGTAGACGAAACCCTTGGTTCTGATTGGCTAAAGTTTGTTGAAAATTCTCACACCACGTCTACATGATGTTAATAAAATCCGGATCATAAAATCGAATTAATAATAGAGGGCCAGGATATTTTAAGAATGTGAAAATTTTATGGAAATATTGTTTACATGGCAAAAATTTGTTTTTTTTTGGTTATTTTGATGTTTTAAATGGAAATCTATTGGTCTCCCAGTTTGAGACAAAGTTAATAACCATTCTCTGAGGAATTTCATTGAAGCAATGTTATTGGTCAGGGATGATACTGTTTATGTTTCAGGTAACCCTATTATTTTTTTTAATTTTTTTTGAAGGGGGAAGGGCTCCAAAAAGAGCTCATTTATTAAACTACCTCAGTAATTGAGGTTTGAAGAGATACAGAGGGTGAAAAATTTGCATTCCATCTTCTATTTACAGAGTCATGCATAACATGTTGACATAATGAGTGTGCCATAGAGTTTGCACATTTGAAAACATGCTGAAATTTGACATCATCAAAGAAAGGCATTAGATCCCTTATTTTAAGAACGTTTGATCGAATGCTTCATGGGATCTCACTTATATCACCTTGAACTGCCAATGTCACATTAGATACGTCTCCTTCTATTATGATTTTCTTGAAACCCTTTTCCAAGCTGAATTCCATTCCCAATCTACAAGCAATTGTTTCTGCCAGCACAGATGAAGTATCATCAAAGGTGATCGAAGCACATCCCAAGAATGCTGCATTATGGTCCATAGCCACCGCTCCTGCTACTGCATTACCGGGGATGAAAGCTGCATCAACATTGACCTTAACATAAGGAAATTCTGGAGAGTTCCACGGCTGAAATTGATCGAGATTGTTGCATCTAGTTTCAGTAATATTTCCCAAGCATAACTTGAAGTCACGATAAGCATTCCTTATGATGATATCAACCAAAACCTTCCTGCAGAAAAGACAATATCATTTCTGGATTTCCATATATTCCAAAGGATGCACATCTTGTGAATAAATTTTTGATACATATTATCTTCCATCCAAGTTTGAATAATTTGCAAGATATCGGTTCCTTGAGAAATACTGTATGCACCCAAACTAGCTGTCTCGAAAACCATCTTTGTCTTAACACATTGTTAGAGCATTGCTCGGTTGAACCCACCAAGCGTTGGTATGTCAAGTTTGGTTGTCATACTTTATTGAATCAAAACTCATGTTAAAAGTCGCTTGATTATGTACTAGAGTGAACTTCGTATAGGTTAGCTTGAAAGCATTAGGATATGAGACATTACAAGTATTGCGAAGACTTGAAGATGTGAAGAAGTATAGAGCTACAACAACAACAATCATCCTTCCACTCGAGGTTAGTGATATTTGACTTGAACTGTTTCATTCCCTAACGTATCTTTCAAGTCGTGCATATTGAAAACATAACTGCGAAGCATATATGAACTCTAGATAGACATAGTATTAAGGAATACAATACGAGGTTTATTTCTTAACCATTAAACTTTGTAGATAAGACATCGAAATAATCATTTGAATGCTATTGTGATTATGTATAGGTATGAGGTGAGGATTTCATCCTAGGGAACAATGTTTACATGTGTTTTAAGGAAGTAAGTTCATAAACTTGTTTTGTGAACCGAAAAGGAATTGCCAGGTGTTATTGGTTTTGTTATTCATTGCATATCTTATGAACAACCAATATGTGTGATAGAGTATAACCACTCACAATTTGTTGTGTTCTTGGTAGAACTATTCACTAAGGCCCGACTTATGTATCGGTAGAACTTTTATTAGTAAAAACAATCTTAAGTAATCACCTAAGGTATGATCGGATTTTGTATGTCTGACCGTGTAAGGGAAAGGGAACCGATCCTTGTAAGGGAAAGGGAACCGATCCTAGTAAGGGAAAGGGAACCGATCCTAAGGGGTGCAGTACATCAAAGGGAACCGATCCTTATATGAGGTGCAACAAGGTTTATGGAAGAAAGGGGAACCGATCTTATGGACATGTGCAACACATATAAGTTAGGTACCATATATATGTGGGGAACCGATCCTAGTACCTAGTCAACCAATCTTTGGTAAGCTAACGTGACTATGCGTCGTACTCACATGGAGGTAGAATCGAAACTTGTTTTGGTAGAACCGTTAAACCCATGATTGTGATTGAATGTTGGTTTGATCAATCACATAGTTCTTGAAAGTCTGATGAACCAATTCTAAACTTGTCTGGAAGTGTGGTAAATCAGTTTCAAGGTTGTAAGTGTGAAAGAGAACTTACAAAGTAAAGATGTCGACAAACTTTGAACACGTGATGTGAATGTTTATTTCTATAATTCTTCAAAGATATTTCTTAACGGCTAAGGGAAGAGAATCCCAGGATCGAAATATAAGTAAGTTAAGAATCTTTTAATTAAGGTTATTAATTTCATTTTATAGGGAAATTACAGAATTAGTAATGTGCATTTACTAATTAGATTTTCCGAGAGATTTCGATCATTATTTTTGGACAGAGCATTTCCAGGAATTATGAAAACCGAATCTGTGCTTTTATGAATATCTAGAGAATATTTTCGGTTTTGGAAATTCCTTGGTGTCCAAACTTCCTTGTCTATAAATACCGAAGTTTGTCTTTTCAAGCAAACTAATCCTTCATAACAATAGACTTTCTCTTTTGTCTTTGTTACTGGTGAAGCCGCCTATCGGAGAGGATAGTAATCTAATTAGGTGAAATCTCTTACGATCGCTCAATTTAAAAGTCTTCTTTGGGATTGAGAAGCTCTAGCACGACCCGTTGGTGGGAAACTATATAATAGCGGTTAATCTTTGTTTTCGATTGATTTGATTGACTAACGGTGGTTGAAATCTAATTGCACCTAGTTTGTTTATGCTTGAGAATCTTCTCTTCTGATATAAGATTCACTCAAACTAGTTCAGAGTTTCGACAGGGATCTTTAGACTGTTGTTAGTTTTAAAGACGATCTTGTGATAATCCATTGTTAACAGACTCCCTTCTGTGCGTGATTGATCACAAGAGATTCAAGTGATTGTGTGCAGGTGTTTATTGAAGATTTAAGAAGATTTGAAGACAAAGAAGATATTGGAGATCTGACTTGGGTTTTATAATCTTTGGTGTGCACAATACTTGTTTGGGAAAAGAGGATCCAATTAATAATCGGTTTATCCTTGTGGTAGATTGGATTGATTAATTGAGTAGATCGGCATCAACACGTTTCCTTGTGATTAAATGTGTTTTTGGCTTAATCTTAACCGATTACCTTCGGGTGATTGAACATAAGGTAGATCTAGACCCGACGAAGGAGTTTATGTTAAGATAAACGGAAGAGCCTTTGTCTAACTCATATCACTTGGTTGAATAGAGTTATTACCAAACAGACTTCTTGTTTCTTTACTGTTTGGAATACGAACCAAAGGGATTGTTCCAAGTACGTGACTTATTTATAAGTTGGAGGCGTAGGAATACAGACGGAACTAGGTGAACTATAGGTTTAGTTACTTGGTCTCAACTATACGAAGTTAAGTGTGATTTTGTGTAGCGGCTTAATCCTGAGAGTATTCAATTCTGGACTAGGTCCCGGGGTTTTTCTGCATTTGCGGTTTCCTCGTTAACAAAATCTTGCTGTGTCATTTACTTTTACATTCCGCATTATAATTGTTTTATTATAATTATAGTAAATTACACAAACGTTAATTCCTATTTACTTGATAAGCAATCCTATTGTGTTTGGTTAAGTCCGAACCTTTGTATCAAGTAAACATACTTCGTTGTTGTATTTTCTCGATCTCGTATCCATTGACGATCACACGAAGTGTGAACCGATTAGTTTCATTGTCTCGACTCAGTCTATAGACAATCACTTTTAGAGAAATGACTTATAGGTAGGAAAAGTTTTAGCTTGAGGTATGTTAGAGCATAGCTCGGTCGACCTCGCATGCGTTGCTATATCAAGCATGTTTGTCAATGTTATTGATCAAAACTATAAGTCTTGATTTCTAGCCTATTAGCTAAGTCTCGGACTAGGATAGGAAAAGTGTAGTTGATCTCAAGAACTTCTTGGCGATTCAACGACAACGACGAAGATCTGCACAAGGAACCGTGGAATTTCATCAACAAAAAGGTATGTGAAGACTTGAACTTATCTATCACTCAAAAGTCTATCTATTTTATCTCCTACTTTTTATGAGACAAAATTCGTATGCTATATAGAACATATCATAGATATTTGACATTTCGAGCTGAGTATTGAATGCTTATCTTTTTCTCGAAATCATGTGTTGGTAAAGCATTTCGATTTGATCAGGTTTATCTTCACCTAGTGACGAAATTCATGAAAAGTTTCAATCACTTTTGAGAATTGCTCTAACGTGAATCGGTTTGTAAATAACGGCTACATAGTGTCCTCTGAGAATGTCTCAATGGTTGAAATGAGAGTTTAGATTACATAACCATGTATTCCTTGATCCAAAGTTTTCGAACTTTGTTGAGCAAGAGAAATCGGTAGGATTGTGGAATTGGCTTGCCAAGTCCGCGAACCCAGTCCGCGAACTGACGAAAACTCTCATCCCGAGAATTTCTGCTGGGATTTCCAATATAACTCGTTTGCTATTAAGTCCGCGAACTCTGTCCGCGAACCCATTCCGCGAACTGGCGGAATTTCTCTTCCTGAGAAATTCTGTTGAGTTTGGAAAACTCAACCCGATTGATTAAGTCCGCGAACTTGTTTGTGTACTTAATAGGTTATGATCTAAAGATGAGCTCTGAACATATATCATTAAATTACTAAGGAATGCTTTATGCAAACCGTGGCTATAATGTTCATTGATCCGATTCAATCGAATTGTAATCATCTTTGATTCAATTGTGTCTTGTGTAGTTACATAAGATCTCATAGCAATTGAACAACTCTTAACTAGTTCGTTTGAAGTCAAGTGAACTAGTTATGGTGAAGAAGAACCAGGTTAATATGAGATGCTCATATGGTTAACCTTTTGGTTACTGTGTTGAACCAACACACGCGTACAACGTTCGAGCTTGTGTTTCATAAACCCAATTCACGTTTACCATGTGTGTATGACAAGCTTTGTTTTTCGATCTAACGGTTGAGAAATATTAGCTTTAATCTAAATCAGGTTTCATCTAACGGTGAATAAGGTTTGCTTAATTCCTAAGGCAAAACCCAGATTTGAAAGGCTATATATAAAGGACTTCTAGCTAGAGAAAAACTTAATCCCCACACGTTTGTGTGATACTAGTGCGCTCGCTAGAGTCGATCTCCATTAACCCTTGAGTTTCTTCTCTAAATTCGGGTTAACGACGTAAAGACTTCATTGGGATTGTGAAGCCAGACCGATATTACTTTTATCGTAGTTGTGTGATCTGATCTTGCATCTTCTATCGTCCGAGTACAATCGATTTGATTGGCTTGAGATTTGATTATCTCCGATAGGCAAGATAAAGAAGTTACAAACATCTTCGTCTCACTGTTTGTGATTCCTCGATAATCCGCTTGTGTAGTCAAGAAGGATTATTGAGAGGTGATTGATTAATCTAGTATGTTCTTCGGGAATATAAGACCGGATTATCAATTGGTTCCTGTTACCTTGATTTTATATCTAAAGACAGAACAAAATCTAGGTTTATCTGTGGAAGACAGATTTATCCTTTGATAGACTTTTCTGTGTGAGACAGATTTGTTTATTATCAAGCCTGCGATTTTGGGTCGTAGCAACTCTTAGTTGTGGGTAAGATCATCTAAGGGAATCAAGTACGTAGCATCCTGCTGGGATCAGAGGCGTAGGAGTACAATTGTACCTTTTATCAGTGGGAGATTGATAGGAGTTCAACTATAGTCCAGTCCGAAGTTAGTTTGCAGTAGGCTAGTGTCTGTAGCGGCTTAATACAGTGTGTATTCAATCTGTACTAGGTCCCGGGGTTTTTCGGCATTTGCGGTTTCCTCGTTAACAAAATTCTGGTGTCTGTATTATTTCTTTTCCGCATTATATTTGTTATATAATTGAAATAATACAGGTTGTGCGTTCGTGATCATTAATTGGAAATCCAACCTTTGGTTGTTGATTGATATTGATTGATCCTTGGATATTGGTCTTTGGTACCATCCAAGTTATCTCTCTTTGATAAAGACTCGCAGATTTCTATTTGCTTGAGTAAAGATCAAATTGAGAGATTGAGATATAAACTCTTTGATATATCTTTTTATTGATTGAGTCTGACTATCTAGTTGATTCTCATAAAAAGTATATTGGATCTTGTCCATACAGATTGCCTAAACGAAATATTGGGTGGTGTTGTTAGACCCCCGCTTTTTCAATTGGTATCAGAGCTGGCAAACACTGTAAACCTAACTAGTTTGTGTTTGATCATTCCTTTCAAATTGTCCCATGGGAATTTTTTTAGGAAAGATTGCTCCTGGCATCTGTAACGCACACCAAAATTCCTTAAGGATTGTTCGTGGGTTATTATGGCTAAATTCTCCTGGCTCTCATGATAATCTCTTTTCATCCAAAATGGAAGATTTAGATGTTGAGAAGCAATCTAAAGGAAAAAATAAAAAGAAGGGTAAACGCACAATACGCTCAAGGATATGTAAACTCTCTAGATTAACTCTTGATCTCTATGAGGAATAGTATCGTGATGGATCAATTGACAAAGATTTGTTTAAAGCGTTCGAATGCGTTTTTAAGTTCTTAGAAAAGTTTAACTCTCATAAGCCTAAGAATCATTCCGGAAATGGTGTTGATTGTGTTAAGAATGTTAATACTGTACAACCCAGTGTTCGGAAATATCCTTCTTTCAGCCCAAACAATCGGAAGATAGAAAGCTCCAGCTGTCCCGACTATCATCATTATTTTGATTATACTACTGGGACTGTTGACACTTATCAACCAGACATGCCGCACGAGAACTTCTTTGCGCATCATGCCTCTTGGTAACAATGATGGCATTTACCCCATTTGTAAATATATCTTGAAGTGGGGCAAGAAATTGTTTAAGTTGTGTTTTGCTGTTTTGTTTTGCTTTCTATTACTTCTATTGACATTCACGTCTTTGGCCGCATACCTTGATGTGAAAAAGGGCTAAGAATATCCTTTTTGTCTCATGGGTCTTAACTAAGTTCATCCCAAGCCCATGATTAGAGGATATATATATGAAGTGTGGTCCGCGAACTCTCTTCTTCTTTATCGTCCGAGTACGAGAAATAGGGTTTATTGTTCTCCTCCATTAGAACTCCTTTGAAGATTTCAAGAGGAAGGGTGTTTGAAGTGCTATATCCAAGTAAGTTTTTTTCCACTTTCTTTTCTTAACCTTTTAGAACTATGGTAAATTCTAAGGTCACAAAAGGATGTGCTAAAAAGTCAAAATCCTTTAACTTGAACCCTTATAATAATCAAAGCTCTCCTAGAATTAGGTTTGTGAATAATGCTTGTAGTAGAGTGTTTGATAAAATTGCCAATAAGGGTTTTATTCTTGAAAAGAGGATTGACTTTTCTAGTGGACATGAAGAGGATTTAGTATGTTTTTCAAAATTCAAGCTTGGAAATCTCTTTGATGGTCTAGGTCAAGGTTTTAATTTTCTTACAAGGGTTTTCTATGAAAATATTCATGAAGTTGATTATGACAAATTGCAATTCAAATCCATGATTGGTAAGACAAGGTTCCTCGTTGATATAGACCTAATTTCAAGGATTACTAATATTCCTTTAGGAAACTTTCGGCTTCCTAGACCCGATGATGAACGTCCTTCATGCGATGATATTTCTATTGGGCTTTGTAGAAATAAGGTCGGTTGGTCTCAAGGAAAATTTCCTACTAATGAGCTTAGTATTTCTTGTTTGGCATTTGGAAAACTTGGTATTCCCAACCTTTGTCCCTCCACTATCGAGAATTCTTGGTGGAGTCATGACTTTGCGGAATTGGTTTATTTCCTTAATTCGGGTATTTCTAGTCTCGATGTTTGTGGATTCATTATCTCTCAAATGATTTCGATGACTTCTCCCATTAAAATGTTGGGATACCCTTGCTTGATTAGTCGCATTTGTCAAGATCGTGGGTGTGAGTTAATTGGCAATTCTATTGGGGTTCCCAAGTTGGTTCGTCCATGTACCTTTAGGCGTGTGAAGGAAAATGCTTATAAGCGACAAAGAATTGCGTATCTTGATTTTAGCGACCTTACTACAATAAGTCTTCTTCAAAAGATTCATGAAGGTGTTCAAGAAGTTGATTCAAAAGTGAGGTGTGTTCAAGAACAATTGTCCTTGGTCGCAACAAAGTTTCCCGAACTAAAGGAGGAGTTGAACACAATTCAAGCTTCTTGGAATATCTCGGATGGAGAAGAAGAAGATGAGTAGTTTGTATTAATAATAATGCCTAGGATGTCTTCTTTTTGATTAGTTGGAAGAATAACTAGTGCTTTGAATAGTGATGATTGTGACTACACATAGCTATTTTGTTTCATCTTCTTGTGTTTATTTTTTAGGTTTTTGGATTTAAAAATTCTAAAAATATTTGGAGGATGATTATTATTGCAATATTCTTTTGGTTTGATATATTGCAATATTTTGTGGGATATGTATTGGTTGCGTCCGTGAACTTGAAGGTCCCATATTTTGTCAAAAGTAAAGTCGTTCATGATTGATATTCGTTTATTGGTTTTAAGGACGAATGGACTTTTGACAATTACAAAAGTTATGCCTATGCAGTCATGTATGTGATGGAAAATAGGATTAAAAACTTTTATTTGACAAGGATAAAGTCTATTATATTGTTATGCATATAATGATGGAAAATAGAATAGATCCTTGTATGGTTATCCACGGTATATATCTTCACTGATCCATTTGTATTATGTATACCGTGAAGGCTCCATTGTGTGTCTTACGTTGAGCATGATACAACCAATACGATTGTTGTTGGCATGGTTGGTTGTTTCGTAAGATACTATATTTTGAGCATTAGAAACTAATTAATCATCCTTGATTATTTAGTTTGTACTCCATAAGCTTCTTCTTTCTTATGTTGAGTACATGTACGGTTAAGGTTGTCATGTCTCTTGATAATCTTAGTCGGGGTTCCATAATTCCCTTATGTTGAGCCCAAAATAATTAAATTGATTACTTCGGTGATTAGTTTGGTTACTCGTATTCCAATTAGATTAATTATAGGTTCTCTTGTAATTAATTTAGTTGAGTTTTCATATATTCCACAATTCATTGTGTTGAGTATATGAATGACTACACTATCATGTTTTATTGGTTAATGTAGTCTTGAATATTCCATAAGGTTTTCCTTATGTCGAGTATCCTCATATTCCGTAAGGTCTTCCTTATGTAGAGTATCCAAATATTCCGTAAGTTTTTTCCTTATGTTGAGTATTTGGACGGTTAAGTTAGTCACCTCCATATGATTAACTTAGTCGTAGCTCCGTAGGTTTACTTATGTTGAGCACCTTTAATTAAATTGATCACTTTTTTGGTTTTGATTTAATTTCTTATTCAATTAAAACATTCATGGGTTTTCTTGTGAGTATTTTGGTTCAATTTTGGATATAAAAAATCATTCGCGTGGTTTTTGGTGTCCAACTAAAATCCTTCTTTTCTTTCGAAATTAAGGTCGCTCTTGTTGTTCTTTCGGGAATGACATCTAATGGGGGAGAGTTCTTTTGAACTTGTGCTTAATGGTAATATCTTGCGGGGTGTGCGGCTGTGGATTTTTTTAGGGGTTATCTTGTATCTTTAAACTCCTTGATGAATGTTGTTAGCTTCGGCTATAAGATTGCATCTAAATTAAGATGATGTGTATTCTTTCTTTTGGTCTATGAAATGTCTCTTGTGGAAATTTCATTATGAACCCGTTCTTTTACCTTTGCCAATTTTATTGACAAAAAGGGGGAGAAATATTGTAGTTCACACTACTAATACATATGGTTTTCGGATCATTGTGTAAGAGGGAGCGGTTTCCATGATCGAGATAAAGTATTGACTAAGGGGGAATGATACATATCACCATAGTATTATTGTTAAAGTCGTGATACAATTGGACTTTGATGTTACATAATAGTACTATGACATTGTATAATAATGATCGAGAATCTCGATTTCTCTCATTGTTATTGCTACGGATCTTCAACAACGGCGATACTAAACTTACAACCTTTGGGATCACTGGAGTACTTGGAAGGACGAAGATTTCAAGGAACGTTGAAGATTAGACTATGGAATAAGAGCCACTAAAGTTTATCTTTTTTTTGTATTCCATATGTATTAATAGTTTTGTCACTAAAATTGACAAAGGGGGAGATCGTTAGAGCATAGCTTGGTCGACCTCGCATGCGTTGCTATATCAAGCATGTTTGTCAATGTTAGTGATCAAAACTATAAGTCTTGATTCCTAGCCTATTAGCTAAGTCTCGGACTAGGATAGGAAAAGTGTAGTTGAGCTTAAGTACTTCATGGCGATTCAGCGTCAACGACGAAGATCTGCACAAGGAACCGTGGAACTTCATCAACAAAAAGGTATGTGAAGACTTGAACTTATCTATCACTCAAAAGTCTATCTATTCTATCTCCTACTTTTTATGAGACAAAATTCGTATGCTATATAGACTAGATCATACACATTTGACATTTCGAGTTGAGTATTCAATGCTTATCTTTTTCTCGAAATCATGTGTTGGTAAAGCATTTCGCTTTGATCAGGTTTATCTTCACCTAGTGACGAAAGTCATGAAAAGTTTCAATCACTTTTGAGAATTTCTCTGAAATGAATCGGTCTGTGAATAACGGCTACATAGCGTCCTCTGAGAATGTCTCAATGGTTGAAATGAGAGTTTAGATTACATAACCATGTATTCCGTGATCCGAAGTTTTCGAACTTTGTTGAGCAAGAGAAATCGGTAGGATTGTGGAATTGGCTTGCCAAGTCCGCGAACCCAGTCCACGAACTGACGAAAACTCTCATCCCGAGAATTTCTGCTGGGATTTCCAATATAACTCGTTTGCTGTTAAGCCCGCGAACCCAGTCCGCGAACTGGCGAAACTTCTCTTCCCGAGAAATTCTGTTGAGTTTGGAAAACTCAACCCGATTGATTAAGTCCGTGAACTTGTTTGTGTACTTAATAGGTTATGATCTAAAGATGAGCTCTGAACATGTATCATTAAATTACTAAGGAATGCTTTATGCAAACCGTGGCTATGATGTTCATTGAGCCGATTCAATCGAATCGTAATCATCTTTGATTCAATTGTGTCTTGTGTATTTACATAAGATCTCATAGCAATTGAACAACTCTTAACTAGTTCGTTTGAAGTCAAGTGAACTAGTTATGGTGAAGAAGAACCAGGTTAATATGAGATGCTCATATGGTTAACCTTTTGGTTACTGTGTTGAACCAACACACGCGTACACGTTCGAGCTTGTGTTTCACAAACCCAGTTCACGTTTACCATGTGTGTATGACAAGCTTTGTTTTTCGATCTAACGGTTGAGAAATATTAGCTTGAATCTAAATCAGGTTTCATCTAACGGTGAATAAGGTTTGCTTGATTCCTAAGGCAAAACTCTGATTTGAAAGGCTATATATAGAGGACTTCTAGCTAGAGCAAAACTTAATCCCCACACGTTTGTGTGATACTAGTGCGCTCGCTAGAGTCGATCTCCATTAACCCTTGAGTTTCTTCTCTAAATTCGGCTTAACGACTTAAATACTTCATTGGGATTGTGAAGCCAGACCGATACTACTTTTATCGTAGTTGTGTGATCTGATCTTGCATCTTCTATCGTACGAGTACAATCGATTTGATTGGCTTGAGATTTGATTATCTCCGATAGGAAAGATAAAGAAGTCACAAACATCTTCGTCTCACTGTTTGTGATTCCTCGATAATCCGCTTGTGTAGTCAGGAAGGATTATTGAGAGGTGATTGATTAATCTAGGCTGTTCTTCGGGAATATAAGACCGGATTATCAATTGGTTCATGTTACCTTGATTTTATATCTAAAGACGGAACAAAACCTTGGGTTTATCTGTGGGAGACAAATTTATCCTTTGATAGACTTTTATGTGTGAGACATATATTTTTATTATCAAGCTTGCGATTTTGGGTCATAGCAACTCTTAGTTGTGGGTAAGATCATCTAAGGTAATCAAGTACGTAGCATCCTGCTGGGATCAGAGGCGTAGGAGTATAATTGTACCTTGTATCAGTAGGAGATTGATATGGGTTCAACCACAGTCCTGTCCGAAGTTAGTTTGCAGTAGGCTAGTGTCTGTAGCGTCTTAATACAATGTGTATTCAATCTGGACTAGGTCCCGGGGTTTTTCTGCATTTGCGGTTTCCTCGTTAACAAAATTCTGGTGTCTGTGTTATTTCTCTTCCACATTATATTTGTTATATAATTGAAATAATACAGGTTGTGCGTTCGTGATCATAAATTGAAAATCCAACCTTTGGTTGTTGATTGATATTGATTGATCCTTGGATATTGGTCTTTGGTACCATCCAAGTTATCTCTCTTTGATAAAGACTCGCAGATTTCTATTTGCTTGAGTAAAGATCAAATTGAGAGATTGAGATATAAAATCTTTGATATATCTTTTTATTGATTGAGTCTGACTATCTAGTTGATTCTCATAAAAAGTATATTGGATCTTGTCCATACAGATTGCCTAAACGAAATATTGGGTGGTGTTGTTAGACCCCCGTTTTTTCAATTGGTATCAGAGCTGGCAAACACTGTAAACCTAACTAGTTTGTGTTTGATCATTCCTTTCAAATTTTCCCATGGGAATTTTTTTAGGAAAGATTGCTCCTGGCATCTGTAACGCACACCAAAATTCCTTAAGGATTGTTCGTGGGTTATTATGGCTAAATTCTCCTGGCTCTCATGATAATCTCTTTTCTTCCAAAAGGGAAGATTTAGATGATGAGAAGCAATCTAAAGGAAAAAATAAAAAGAAGGGTAAACGCACAATACGCTCAAGGATATGGAAACTCTCTAGATTAACTCTTGATCTCTATGAGGAATACTATCGTGATGGATCAATTGACAAAGATCTGTTTAAAGCATTCGAATGCGTTTTTAAGTTCTTAGAAAAGTTTAACTCTCATAAGTCTAAGAATCATTCCGGAAAGGGTGCTGATTGTGTTAAGAATGTTAATACTGTACAACCCAGTGTTCGGAAATATCCTTCTTTCAGCCCAAACAATCAGAAGATAGAAAGCTCCAGCTGTCCCGACTATCATCATTATTTTGATTATACTACTGGGACTGTTGACACTTATCAACCAGACATGCCGCACGAGAACTTCTCTGCGCATCATGCCTCTTGGTAAAAATGATGGCATTTACCCCATTTGTAAATATATCTTGAAGTGGGGCAAAAAATGGTTTAAGTTGTGTTTTGTTGTTTTGTTTTGCTTTCTATTACTTCTATTGACATTCACGTCTTTGGCCGCATACCTTGATGTGAAAAAGGGCTAAGAATATCCTTTTTGTCTCATGGGTCTTAACTAAGTTCAGCCCAAGCCCATGATTAGAGGATATATATATGAAGTGTGGTCCGCGAACTCTCTTCTTCTTCATCGTCCGCGTACGAGAACTAGGGTTTATTGTTCTCCTCCATTAGAGCTCCTTTGAAGATTTCAAGAGGAAGGGTGTTTGAAGTGCTATATCCAAGTAAGTTTTTTTCCACTTGCTTTTCTCAACCTTTTAGAACTATGGTAAATTCTAAGGTTACAAAAGGAAGTTCTAAAAAGTCAAAATCCTCTAACTTGAACCCTTATAATAATCAAAGCTCTCCTAGAATTAGGTTTGTGAATGATGCTTGTAGTAGAGTGTTTGATAAAATTGCCAATAAGGGTTTTATTCTTGAAAAGAGGATTGACTTTTCTAGTGGACGTGAAGAGGATTTAGTATGTTTTTCAAAATTCAAGCTTGGAAATCTCTTTGAAAAGTAAATTGGAGTTTTTCCATACAGATTGCCTAAACGAAATATTTGGTGGTGTTGTTAGACCCCCGATTTTTCAAGGTATATTTGGGTACCCTCGCCTTTTCACACATTCACACAAAACCCCCACACTTCTAGAATCAACTATTCTGGTCTCAACATTGTTAGAGAATTGCTCGGTTGAACCCACCAAGCGTTGGTATGTGAAGTTTGGCTGTCATATTTTAGTGAATCAAAATTTATGTTAAGAGTCGCTTGATTATGTACTAGAGCGAACTTCGTATAGGTTACCTTGAAAGCATTAGGATATGAGACATTACAAGTATTGTGAAGACTTGAAGATGTGAAGAAGTACGGAGCTACAACAACAACAATCATCCTTCCACCCGAGGTTAGTGATATTTGACTTGAACTGTTTTTTTCCTAACGTATCTTTCAAGTCGTGCATATTGAAAACATAATTGTGAAACATATATGAACTCTAAATAGACATAGTATTAAGGAATACAATAAGCGGTTTATTGCTTAACCATTAAACTTTGTAGATAAGACATCGACATAATCATTTGAATGCTATTGTGATTATGTATGGGTATGAGGTGAGGATTTCATCCTAGGGAACAATGTTTACATGTGTTCTAAGGAAGTAAGTTCATAAACTTGTTTTGTGAACCGAAAAGGAAATTTCCAGGTGTTATTGGTTTTGTTATTCATTGCATATCTTATGAACAACCAATATGTGTGATAGAGTATAACCGCTCACAACTTGTTGTGTTCTTGGTAGAACTATTCACAAAGTCCTGACTTATGTATTGGTATAACTTTTATTAGTAAAACCGATCTTTAGTAATCACCTATGGTATGATCGGGTTTGTATGTCTACCAATTAAAAGGAAAGGGGAACCGATCCTTGTATTGGGTGCAGCAAGGTTTATAGAAGAAAGAGGAACCGATCCTATGGACATGTGCAACACGTTTTTAGGTGAAGGGGAACCGATCCTATGGACATGTGCAACACGTATAATTTAGATACCATATATATGTGGGGAACCGATCCTAGTACCTAGTCAACCGAATTTTGGAAAGCTAGTGTGGCTATGCACAATACTCACATGGAGGTAGAAGCGAAACTTGTTTTGGTAGAACCGTTAAACCCATGATTGTGATTGAATGTTGATTTGATCAATCACATAGTTCTTGAAAGTCAGATGAACCAATTCTAAACTTGTTTGGAAGTGTGGAAAATGGGTTTCAAGGTTGTAAGTGTGAAAGAGAACTTACAAAGTAAAGATGTCGACAAACTTTGAACATGTGTAGTGATTGTTTATTTCTATAATTGTTCAAAGATATTCCTTAACGGCTAAGGGAAGAGAATCCCAGGATCAAAACATAAGTAAGTTAAGAATATTACTCAGTCTAATGATCGATTTTGTAGGGAAATTCCAGAATTAATAATGTGCATTTACTAATTAGATTTTCCAAGAGATTTCAATCATTATTTTTAGACAGGGAGTTTCCAGGAATTATGGAAACCGAATTTGTGCTTTAATGAATATCTTGAGAATATTTTCGGCTTTGAAAATTCCTTGGTGTCCAAACTTCCTTGTATATAAATACTCGAAGTTTTCCTTTCTAGCAAACTAATCCCTCATAACAACAGACTTCCTCTTTTGTTGTTTTTACTGGTGTAGCAGCCTATTCGGAGAAGAGAGTAACCTAATTAGGTGAAATCTCTTACGGCCGCTCAGTTTAAAGTCTTATTTGGGATTGAGAAGCTCTAGCGTGTACCGTTGGTGGGAAACTAGATAATTGCGGTTTATATTTTGTTTTCGGTTGATTTGATTGACTAACGGTGGTTGAAATCTGATTGCACCTAGTTTTTTTATTCTTGAGAATCTTCTCTTATGATATAAGATTCACTCAAACTAGTTCAGAGTTTCGACAGGGATCTTTAGACTGTTGTGAGTTCTAAAGACGATCTTGTGATAATCCATTGTTAACAGACTCCGTTCGGTGCATGATTGATCACAAGAGATTCAAGTAATTGTGTGCAGGTTTTTATTGAAGATTTAAGAAGATTTGAAGACAAAGAAGATATTGAAGATCTGACTTGGGTTTTATAATCTTTGGTGTGCACAATACTTGTTTGGGTAAAAGAGGATCCAATTAATATTCGGTTTATTCTTGTGGTAGATTGGATTGATTAATTGAGTAGATCGACATCAACACGATTTTTCGGATTAAAGATGTTGTTGGCTTAATCTTAAACGATTACTTCGACAATTGAACATAAGATAGATCTAAGGACCCGACGAAGGTTTTTATGTTAAGATAAATGGAAGATCCTTTGCCCGACTTATATCACTTGGTTGAATAGAGTTGATACCAAACAAATTTGTTGTTCCTTTACTTTTTGGAATACGAAACAAAGGAATTGTTCCAAGTACGTGACTTATTTATAAGTTGGAGGCGTGGGAATACAGACGGAACTAGGTGAACTATATGGTTAGTTACTTGGTCTCAACTATACGAAGTTAGGTGTAATTTTGTGTAGCGGCTTAATCCTGAGAGTATTCAATTCTGGACTAGGTCCCAAGGTTTTTCTGCATTTGCGGTTTCCTCGTTAACAAAATCTTGCCATGTCATTTACTTTTATATTCTGTATTATAATTGTTTTAGTATAATTAAAGTAAATCACACAAACATTAATTCCTATTTACTTGATAAGAAATCCTATTGTGTTTGGTTAAGTCCGAACCTTTGTATCAAGTAAACATACTTCGTTGTTGTATTGTCTCGATCTCGTATCCATAGACGATCACACGAAGTTTGAACCGATTAGTTGTGTTGTCTCGACTCAGTCCATAAACAATCACTTTTGGAGAAAGGAATTATAGGTAGGAAAAGTTTTAGCTTTAGGTAAATTTGGGTACCCTCGCCTTTTCAATTGGTATTAGAGCAGGCAAACAAGAAAAGATCTAACAATCTATGTTTGATGCGATCCAACCTATATGATATGGGCCAAGGCAAAGTTAAGCGAGAGCGAAGACTTAAGAAAGGCTCAGTTAACGTATCACAAGACTTTGAAAGTTTTGATTTTAAGAAATGCTTAAAAGGAGCTTCTTCAATAAGTTCTACTTGTTCTTCTGAGAATAAGTATGAAGGTTCTCTGAAGGAGATTAAGTTAAGCCCTGTATTTGCAATCAATGATTCAGACTCCGAAAAATCTCTTTTTGATAACAAGATATCCTTGAGTTCTATACTGGAGATTTCTGATGAAAGATCAAGTGTAAAAACATCTGAACTAAAGGAATTGAGCAAGCAATTTCTTATTTGTTCTAATGATCTTATTTCAACACTTGAAAGAGAAAGAGATTTAATTTTAAAGTTTGAAAATCTCAATGAAGAGCATAACTTGCTGGAAGAAGAATACTCACAACAATTTCTTATTTACAAAAAGGTATTTGAAGAAAATCAGGATGATTTTAAAGCAATTAAATTTGAATATGAAAGGATGTATCAAAATCACAAGAAGTTTAGGGAAGATACTTCTCAACAAATACAGGGTCTTGAAGAAAAACTTGTTGCATCTGATGCAAGTATTAACTCTCAACAAAAGAGTTTTGAAGATAAAGAAGGTGTATATCTCTCACGAGAAAAACGCCTTGAGGCCGATCTAGCCGGTGCTCTTGATAAGATCAAGATGTTGGAAAAAGAAAATTTGGAAGTGAAAAAATCCAATGAAAGCTCAAACAAGTTAACCTCAATGTTAGAATCAAGTAGAAATCATCGTGATACACGATGATTGGGCCATAAGGGAATAGATGCTTCAAATATTAGCAAAGAGGTAAAATTTGTTGAAGCTATAAATTCTTCTCAATCAGAGGCTTCCGCTGATGACAAAGATGCTCCTATTTTTTGTAAAGAAGAAAAGTCTGTCAAGCCTAAGAATAGTGTTCAACCAACAATAATCAAAGAGAGCACTTCTACTAATGTCATGAAAGCAACAATGTTGAACAAGGATAAGAAGAAGAAGAAGAAAAC
The DNA here is from genome assembly GCF_003573695.1 of Papaver somniferum. NCBI lineage: Eukaryota > Viridiplantae > Streptophyta > Magnoliopsida > Ranunculales > Papaveraceae > Papaver > Papaver somniferum. Next base: position 131,478,184 of record NC_039366.1, read on the forward strand.
TCGTCGTGCTCCAATGCAAGAGGATCCACAAAAAGGTAACATTAAAACTCATAATTCGTATATTTATACTAAGCATTGTTATTATTGTGGTAATAAAGGATACTTGCAATGGGGATGAAAAGTTCGTAAGATGCAAGATGCAATTTCTTTTGTATCAAACGAATTGGCTATGTTTTCTCCTCATAAGAACTCAGATCGTTATTGTCCTAAGTTTAGGCAAAAGAATTATTATAATGATAGTTCAAATTTTGTATATCACTCGACAAGGTCATCTCATGAAATACCCAATTATAGAAAGAGAGATGACGTTTCAAATGCAAAGACAAGATCTGATGTTCCAAATTGGAGAAAGGATGTTTCGCAAAGTATTCAAAAGGAAAATCGTCCTAATGGTATGAAGGAGAAAGCTGCTCCTGCGAAAACCAACTCTAAATGGGTCCCGAAGTCCTCCATCGACAAGAAGGGACCAAAAGTTAGTCACAAGAATCTCAGCTGTTAATTGTTGGTGACAATAATTACAAGAGTCTTCTTGAAAGGCTAAAGAAAGTTATTATGTCTAAAATCTCTTGTACTAGTAAAGGTTGTGATAATGACACTCTACATCACAAGTTAAAGAAGAAAAACAAGAGATGGAACAAGAGAAAACAAACCAAGCAAGAGGTCAAGAATGATGATTCCGTCTTAGTCACTCGTGAGGAACAAGACAAGGATCAACTCAACACAACCTAGTTGTGTTAGAATGTGCATATTCACCTTGGTGCTTAATTTTTTGAAAGGTGAGGAACCACATGAAATCGAGCACATGATCTCTCGGTTATTATATGACCAATTAACACCTTTAGGAGATTTCTTTTCTTCTATACTCATACTTTCTCTATCTATATTTTAGTTTTAATAAAAAAGGTAATTGTGAGTTCATGATGTTGACATCTACTGATCATATATGTGTATCTCTTGTTGTTACGGTTAGAACGAGCTAAAAATCACTAAATTTGGACATCGTATGCAAAAGTTATGTCGAAAACAGTTTAGTGTTGTGATCTGTCACAAGTAACTCTTAGGAACAGATCATAGTACCCCGTCATAGTGAGGGAACCGATCCTAGTACCATGTCATGGTGAGGGAACGCATCCTAGTGAGACGTCCCCTTACGAAGATGTGTAAAAACTGTTTTGCGCATAACTTCTTCGTCCGAACTCGGAATGACCTCATTATTTTTGCGTTGGTTTCGTAATTCAATATCCTAAAAGGTTGAGGTAATTTAAATACTTGATTTTATGTTGAATATTTATGGTGTATTTCAAATTGATTTATGGGATGTTTGGTTTCGGTTTTACTACCTTAACATTCGATCTCACATACTGTGAACCCTTATGGTTTGGGTGATTTTTTGATTTAGCGGGATTAAGTTCTAGCCTAATAGGTAGGATTTATCAAAGGATCATGAGGGGTTCTGATAGAAACAATATGTGAAAAAGTCACAATATGTTGAATCGGTTTGGTTTAGCATAAAAGCATATGTGTTTCGACAGTTTTCAACTTTTGCTTGCAACTGTTAAAACCGTTTTTCAACCTTTCTCTGGTAAAGGTTGAGGCGTATTGTTATTCTTTTGTTCACGCATAAGAATGACAACGTGGTTATTTCGATATCAATTCTCCCTGGACGAAGATGCAATCATATTGGAGAAGTGGATGCGAAATTTGAGGTAACAATCTTGTTAGTTAATTGTTTTTATGTTTAAGAAAAGCCTGAGTTTATATATATATATATATTTGTTTCTTTTTATTAACAATATTTCGGTTCAATTGATATTTATTCCATGATGTGTGTGTGTGGATGTGTGTTTCAATTGGTTCCGGTTAAGAAAAACTATTGTTATCTTGCTTTGTTGTGTGGTATCAATTGTCTAGGCTTACAAAATTTTGGTACAATTGATGTGTGTGTGTGTGATTCAATTGATTCCGGTTAAGAAAAACTATTGTTATCTTGATTTTGCATGGTATCAATTGTTTAGGATTACAAAATTTCGGTGCAATTGCGGTGCTTATAATGTCTATGTTGTTTCAATTGCTTCCGGTTGAGGTGAATAATTACGCAAGTTAATTTATTTTGGTTTGTATGAATTATTTATGTCTTAACGAAATAATATTGTGTACGGGATGAGTTGTTTATTCCAATTCGATTCCGGATAAGATAAACTAAGTTAATTCTGATCTTAGTTAGACTTACCGAAGTGAGGTTTCGATTATTCAAGTCTAATCGAATGCCTAAAAAAATAATGCTAGTTAACTAACCTAGTACTTGTCTTGTTTAAAATTGGAAGGTTTAAGTTTATGGATAATTAGAACCTGATGAGAAAAATGGAGTTTATCTTTATTTTGGTCTTATCGAATTAAGCGGTTGTTTTTGAACAACCATTGGAGATTGTTAGAGCATTGCTCGGTTGAACCCACCAAGCGTTGGTATGTCAAGTTTGGTTGTCATATTTTAGTGAATCAAAACTCATGTTAAGAGTCGCTTGAATATGTACTAGAGTAAACTTCATATATGTTAGCTTCAAAATATTAGGATATGAGACATTACAAGTATTGCGAAGTCTTGAAGATGTGAAGAAGTAAGGAGCTACAACGACAACAATCATCCTTCCACTTGAGGTTAGTGATATTTGACTTGAACTGTTTCATTCCCTAACGTATCTTTCAAGTCGTGCATATTGAAAACATAACTGCGAAGCATATTTGAACTCTAGATAGACATAGTATTAAGGAATACAATATGAGGCTTATTGCTTAACCATTAAACTTTGTAGATAAGACATCGCCATAGTCATTTGAATGTTGTTGTGATTATGTATGGGTATGAGGTGAGGATTACATCATAGGGAACGGTGTTTACATATGTTCTAAGGAAGTAAGTTCATAAACTTGTTTGTGAACCGAAAAGGAAATTGCCATGTGTTATTGGATTTGTTATTCATTGCATATTTTATAAACAACCAATATATATGATAGAGTATAACCGCTCACAACTTGTTGTGTTCTTGGTAGAACTATTCACAAAGGCCTGACTTATGTATTGGTATAACTTTTATTAGTAAAATCGATCTTAAGTAATCACATGTGGTATAATCGGGTTTGTATGTCTGACCAATTAAAAGGAAAGGGGAACCGATCCTTGTAAGGGGTGTAGTACATCAAGGGGAACCGATCCTTGTATTGGGTGCAGCAAGGTTTATAGCAGAAAGGGGAACCGATCATATGGACATGTGCAACACGTTTTTAGGCAAAGGGGAACCGTTCCTATGGACATGTGCAATACATATAAGTTAGATACCATATATATGTGGGGAACCGATCCTAGTACCTAGTCAACCGAATTTTGGAAAGCTAGTGTGACTATGCACAGTACTCACATGGAGGTAGAACCAAAACTTGTTTTTGTAGAACCGTTAAACCCATGATTGTGATTGAATGTTGGTTTGATCAATCACATAGTTCTTGAAAGTTAGATGAACCAATTCTAAACTTGTTTGGAAGTGTGGCAAGTTGGTTTCAAGGTTGTAAGTGTGAAAGAGAACTTACAAAGTAAAGATGTCGACAAACTTTGAACATGTGTTGTGAATGTTTATTTCTATAATTGTTCAAAGATATTCCTTAACGGCTAAGGGAAGAGAATCCCAGGATCGAAACATAAGTAAGTTAAGAATCTTTTAATTAAGGTTATTAATTTCATTTTGTAGGGAAATTCCAGAATTAGCAATGTGCATTTACTAATTAGATTTTCCGAGAGATTTCGATCATTATTTTTGGAAAGAGCATTTCCAGGAATTATGGAAACCAAATTTGTGCTTTAATGATTCATGAGAATATTTTCGGTTTTGGAAATTCCTTGGTGTGCAAACTTCCTTGTCTATAAATGCTCGAAGTTTGCCCTTCTAGAAAACTAATCCTTCGTAACAACAGACTTCCTCTTTTGTTGTTGTTACTGGTGTAGACGCCTATTCGGAGAGGAGAGTAACCTAATTAGGCGACATCTCTTACAACCGCTCAGTTTTAAGTCTTATTTGGATTGAGAAGCTCTAGCGTGTACCGTTGGTGGGAAACTAGACAATTGCGGTTTATCTTTTGTTTTCGATTGTTTTGATTGACTAACAGTGGTTGAAATCTGATTGCACCTAGTTTGTTTATTCTTGAGAATCTTCTCTTTTGATATAAGATTCACTCAAACTAGTTCAGAGTTTCGACAGGGATCTTTAGACTGTTGTCAGTTCTAAAGACGATCTTGTGATAATCCATTGTTAACAGACTCCGTTTTGTGCGTGATTGATCACAAGAGATTCAAGTGATTATGTGCAGGTTTTTATTGAAGATTTAAGAAGATTTGAAGACAAAGAAGATATTGAAGATCTGACTTGGGTTTTATAATATTTGGTGTGCACAATACTTGTTTGGGTAAAAGAGGATCCAATTAATAATCGGTTTATCCTTGTGGTAGATTGGATTGATTAATTGAGTAGATCGGCATCAACATGATTCTTCGGATTAAAGGTGTTGTTGGCTTAATCTTAAACGATTACTTCGGTAATTGAACATAAGATAGATCTAAGGACCTGACGAAGGAGTTTATGTTAAGATACACGGAAGAGCCTTTGTCCGACTCATATCACTTGGTTGAATAGAGTTGATACCAAACAGATTTGTTGTTCCTTTACTGTTTGGAATACGAACCAAAGAAATTGTTCCAAGTACGTGACTTATTTATAAGTTGGAGGCGTGGGAATACAGACAGAACTAGGTGAACTATAGCGTTAGTTACTTGGTCTCAACTATACGAAGTTAGGTGTAATTTTGTGTAACGGATTAATCCTGAGAGTATTCAATTCTTGACTAGGTCCCGCGGTTTCCTCGTTAACAAAATTTTGCTGTGTCATTTAGTTTTATATTCCGCATTTTAATTATTTTATTATAATTAAAGTAAATCACACAAATTTGAATTCCTATTTACTTGATAAGCAATCCTATTGTGTTTGGTTAAGTCTGAACCTTTATATCAAGTAAACATACTTCGTTGTTGTATTGTCTCGATCTCGTTTCCATAGATGATCACAGGAAGTGTGAACCGATTAGTTGTATTGTATCGACTCAGTCCATAGACAAACACTTTCGGAGAAAGGACTTATAGGTAGGAAAAGTTTTATCTTGAGGTATATTTGGGTACCCTTGCCTTTTCACCTACACCTCCTGTATGATACTAGTTGGTTTGCTAGAGTCGATTCTCCTTTAATCGTAGGTTTGTTCTCGAGACCCTGTCGATTAACGACTGAAAGACTTTATTGGGATTATGAAGCCAGATGAAACTACTGCTGATCTTGCCATTTTCTATCGTACAAGTTCAATTGAATAATTTACTATAGATTATATCTCTGATAGGTCAAGATAAAAAGAAATCACAAACATCTTCGTCTCATCGTTTGTGATTCCGCAATATCTAGTTTCGCTACCATACGATTTAGATTATTGTGAGGTGATTGATAATACTAGGCTGTTCTTCGGTAATATAAGTCCGGTTTATCAACTGGTTCGTGTTCACCTTGATTTTTATCAAAAGACAGAACAAAACTTTTAGGTTTATCTGTGGGAGACATATTTATCTATCCTTGTAGACTTTTCTGTGTGATACAAATTTGTTTATTAAAGTCTTCGACTTTGGGTCGTAGCAACTCTTGGTTGTGGGTGAGATCATCTAAGGGAATCAAGTGTGTAGTATCCTGCTGGGATCAGAGACGTAAGGAGCGCAACTGTACCTTGAATCATTGTGAGATTGATTAGGATTCAACTCCAGACCGAAGTTAGTTTGTAGTAGGCTAGTATTTGTAGCGGCTTAATACAGTGTGGTGTTCAATCTGGACTAGGTCCCGGGGTTTTTCTGCATTTGTGGTTTCCTCGTTAACAAAATTTCTGGTGTCTGTGTTATTTCTATTCTGCATTATATTTCGTTATATAATTGAAATAATACAGTTTGTGCGTTGAAGATCAATCAATTAGAATATCCAACCTTTGGTTGTTAATTTACGTTGATTGACACTTGGATATTGGTCTTTGGTACCATCCAAGTTATTCCTTGTATTTGATTAAGACTCGCAGATTTCTATTTGCTTGAGTAATATGAAATCAAGAGAAGAGATATTAACTCCTCGATATCCTTTTACCTAGATTGAGTTTGACTGTCCAGAAAGTATATTGGAGTTAGTCCATACAGATTGCTAAGAGAAATATTGGGTGGTGTTGTTAGTCCCCCGCTTTTTCAGAAACCACTCCCCCTTACATAATGATCCGAAAACCATATGTATTTGTAGTGTGAACTACACATTAATTCTCCCCCTTTTTGTCAATAAAATTGGCAAAGGTACGAAAACTAGTGGGATCCTAATGAAATTTCCATAGAGATATTTCATGACCAAAAGAAAGCACATATAAACTTTTTAGATGCAATCATATAGCCGAAGCTAAATGCTTTCATCAAGGAGTTTATAGAGATACAAGGTAACTCCTATAATATTCCACATCTGCACTCCCCACAAATATTTGGAAATTAAGCACAAGTACAGTTAAGAACTCTCCCCCATAAAATGTCATTCCCGAAAGAACAACAAGAGCGACCTTACTTTCTCAAGAAAAGAAAGAATTCTTTGGACATAAAAAATCACATACAAATATGAATTTGAATCCAAAAATGCTCAATTAAATTAACCACAAGAAAACCGGTGATTAATTTAATCGGAAATGCTCAACATAAGAGAACTTACGGAGCCGCACAATATATACATAAAAATGGATCAGGGAAGATCAATACTGCGGAATAGACAAGGACTCATTCTATTTTACATCACTATTTGCACAATGACATACAATAGACATAATCCTTGTAAACAAAAGTTCATCCTATCTCCCATCAATATTTGCATAATGACATATAATAAGCTTAAAATTTTTGTCATGTCAAAAGTTCATTCGTTCTCTTATCAATACATGCATATCGACATATGAAAGACTTAACTTTTGACAAGGTATGGGACAATCATAGTTCACGGACGCAAACACACATATCCCATAATAAATTTGCAATATATAAAACCATGAAATATTAGTACTGCAAAAATCACCTTCCAAATAATTTTTAGAATTTAAGCAAATAAATCTAAAAAAAATAAAGATGAAAACGTTGGACATACACAAGAATAACATTCTCATAAGAAGATTTACTAGACAAAATAAAATCACAATTTACTTATCATCTTCATCATCGGAAACACTCCAACATGCTTGAATCATGTTCAATTCTTCCTTGAGCTCGGGAAACTTAGCTGTAACCAACATCAATTGTTCTTGCACGCACTTCACCCTAGCATTAACCTTACACACACCCTTGTGAATTTTTTGAAGAAGACTTAAGGAGGTAGGATCACAAGAATCGTCAAGGGAATCAACTCTTTGTCTTTTGCACACATTGTCCCTTACGTTTGAAAGTACAGGGACGAACAGGTTTGGGAACTCCAAGAGAATTTCCAATAGAATAAAATCCACGTTCAAGGCAAATTTGACTAATAGAGCAAGGGTAACCTAACTTCTTGTTGGGTGAAGTCATCAATGCCATTTGAAAAATGATGAAGCCACAAATATTGAGACTCGGAACACCCAATTCAAGGAAATAGACCAATTTCGCAAACTCGCGGCTCCACCGAGAATTCTCAATTGTGGAGGGACAAAGATTAGAGATACCAAGTTTTCCGAAAGCCATCGAGGCCACACTAAGAACATTAGTAGAAAACTTTCCTTGATTCCACACAACTTTATTACCACAAATACCAAGAGAGATGTCTTCATGCGACGGTCGTTCATCACTTGGTATAGGTAGACGAACATTACCCAACGAAATTTTGGTAATCTTCGAAATCAATTCTCTATTAACAAGAAACCTTTCTCTATTTATCATGGTTTTGAATTCCATTTTTCCGAGATCAACATCATGAATGTTGGCATAAAAGATTTTTGTGAGAGTATCAAATCCTTGACCAAGACCATCAAAGATGTTTCCAAGATTGAATTTTTCATAGCAAACTAAATCCTCTTTATGTCCACTAGAAGAATCCAATTTCTTTTCTAAAATAAAACTCATAGATGAAATCCTTTCAAAAACATTATCACAAGAATCATTGACAAACCTAATCCTAAGAGAATTTTGGTCCAAGGAAGATTCATGCTAGAAGAACTCAAGCTTTTTGAAATTCTTTTTGAAACCTTAAAATTCATCATGAGATCTAGAAATTGGAAGGAACCAATATGAAATTACTTACTTTAAATGAAACTTGAACACCCTTCCTTTTAATCTTCCTCCAAAGAAGTTTTAATGGTGGAAACACAAGAACGCGTACTTCTTTTTTATAAGACCCACTAATGGGCTTGGACCCGTTTATGAACTGCGACCCACAAAAGGAATGTGAGATTTTCTTTGAAGTTTGCACATTAAGGTTGTGCATCCCAAGACAACACAATTTGTGAGAGGAGACGGATGCAGTAGAAAGCTCTATTCGAAATTCCGAAAAGAATAATATTTTTAACCCAACTGTACACAAATCAAACCATTTCTTGCCCCATCTCAAAATATATACAAATGGGGTAGTGCTAGGCTTGTTACCAAGAGGCATAATGTGCAAAGAGATCCTCATGCAACATTTCTGGTTGATATTTGTGAGCAATGCCAGTGATATAATCAAAGTAATGATGATAATCAGGGTTGTTAGAGCTTTCTATCTTCCTACGACTAGAAAGAAGATTCTTCTGATATCTTGGAATCGTGTTATTGAGTTTTCTTGTGTTGACAACAAGTTTAGTTCGTACACCATGATTACATGGTATTACATTTACAGAACCTTTATCGGAATGATTCTTAGACTTAATAGAGTTAAGTTTATCAAAGAATCTAAAAGCATTTTCAAAGGCTCTAAATACATCTCTGTCAATTGACCCATCACGATAGTAATCCTCAAAAATATTAAGAGTTAATCTAGTGAGATTCCATATCTTTGAGCGTAGAGAACGTTTTGTCAATCTTCCTTTCTGTTTACTTTTTCCTTTAGATTGTTTCTCACCATCTAAGTTTTCCAATATCTTAGATGAATAGAAATTATTATCAGACACCAAAGGTTTTGTCCGTAATAATCTTCGAACAATCTTTAAGGAGTTCTGGCATGCGTTACTGATGCCAAGAGCAAGTTTCCGAAAGAAATTTCCCATAGGGAGAATTCTTTAGGATCAATCAAACACAAACTTATTAGGTTTATAGTGTTTGCCCTCTCTGATACCAATTGAAAAAGCGAGGGTCTAACAACCACACCCAATATTTCGATTATCAATCTATATGGACTAACTCCAATATACTTTTAATAGAATCAATTAGACAGTCAAACTCAATCTTAACAAAAGTATATCAAAGAGTTATATCTCACTTTCTTGATTCAATACTTACTCAAGCAAATAGAAATCTGCGAGTATAATTGAATAAAAGAGAAATCACTTAAACAGTACCAAGGACCAATATTCAAGGATCAATCAATTTCAATCAACAACCAAAGTTTGGATTTCCCAATTGATCGATTCAACGCACAACCTGTAATATTTCAATTATATAAAAAAACATAATGCGGAAAAGAAATAACACGGACACCAGAAGTTTTGTTAACGAAGAAACCGCAAATGTAGAAAAACCCCGGGACCTAGTCCAGACTGAACACACACTGTATTAAGCCGCTACAGACACTAGCCTACTACAAAATAACTTCGGTCTGGACTGTAGTTGAACCCCAATCAATCTCACACTGATCCAAGGTACAGTTGCGATCCTTACGTCTCTGATCCCAGCAGAATACTACGCACTTGATTCCCTTATCTAATCTCACCCACAACTAAGAGTTGCTACACCCGAAGTCGGAGACTTTAATAAACAAATTTGTATCACACAGAAAAGTCTAGGGTAATAGATAAATCCGTCTCCCACAGAAATACCTAAGAGTTTTTGTTCTTTCTTTTGATAAATCAAGGTGAACATGAACCAATTGATAACCCGGACTTATATTCCGAAGAACAACCTCGAGTTATCAATCACCTCACAATAATCTTAATCGACTAGCGGAAGAAGATATTGTGGAATCACAAACGATGAGACGAAGGTGTTTGTGACTAATTTTATATCTTGCCTATCCGGGATATTAATCTCAAGCCAATCTTACGATTGTACTCAAATATGATGGAAACAACAAGATCAGATCACGCAAATATAGAGAAAATAGTTGGGTATGGCTTCACAATCCCAATGAAGTCTTCAAGTCGTTAACCTATAGGGTCTCGAGAAGAAGCCTAAGGTTAAAGGAGAATCGACTCTAGCTAATACAACTAGTATCACACATGAGTTGTGGGGATTAGGTTTCCCATTTGCTAGAGTTCTCCCTTATATAGTCTTTCAAATAAGGGTTTGCAATCAATGTTAGCTTAGTAAGAGCAAGTATTATGGTGGAATCCAAGCTATTCCAAGCTTGGAAAAGTGTGGAATGTCAAGTCTAATGGCTTCCAAACAAGGGGTTTCCACACTTTTTCCAAGCTATGTTCCATGGTTTTGTGGAAGGGTGCGTGGAAGACAAATGAAAACACTAATAAGATTGGCGTTTAACGCTATTCAAAATAGCGTTAAAGTTCCGCAAAAAAAAAAAGCGCTATTAACAGTTGCGCCAAACGCTGATTAAAATCTTCTTACGTGAAGGAAGAGATCTACTTGTTTAAACTGACGGCTGTGAATGAACTAAATAAACCAAATGGACGGTTGTTAATAAATGCTCAGAACAATAAGTGTAGGTGTACGGATTTTTTTCTTTCCTCTTCACATTCAAGACACGTGGACAAGTAAATAAATAAGTAAATAAATAATGACAATTGACTACTGAAACGCTAAAAAGATTGGTGTTTTGATGGATTCCACCATTACACATGAACTTCCATGATCTATTCCAACTGCTGAGGTGGCACATAATTTGGAAGATGGAATTCTTCCACCATAAGACTTGCTCTAAGAAAGCATTCAATATTCACCGTTAGATGAAAACCTGATTAGATTCAAGCTAATATCTTTCAGCCGTTAGATCGAAACTTAGCTTGTTACACACAAATGAAATGCACGTTTATTTAGGTTTGTGTAATCGTACCCAAACATGTACATCTAGTTGGTTCAACAGTAGTTAACCAAATGGTTAGCCATATGAGCACTTTCATATCAACCATATTCTTCTTTACCGTAACTAGTTCAAATGACTCAAATGAACTAGTTAGAGAGTTTTTCAATTGCTTAGATCTTATAGAAGTATACAAGACACAATCGAAACAAAAATGATTTGATTCACTCGATCGATTCATGAACTTTATATCCACGGTTTGTAAACATGCATTCCTTAGTTAATATAAGTTTAAGTTCACGAATAATCGTTTTTAGAAAATAACCAACTTAGGTACGCGGACTGGTACGCGGACTGGCACGCGGACTTAGGTACCCATAATAAGTTTTTTTTCAATTCACAAAATCCAACAAAAATTCTCCGGATGAGAACTTCCGACAGTACGTGGACTTTAGTTCCGGTTTTCTTGAGCAGCAAAGTACGGATACTTTGGTTCATGGAATAAGGACTTATACATGTATGATTTACCTCATAATGCTTATATCCAACCATGGTTATATAATCTAAATTCTCATTTCAATTATTGAAACATTCTTAGAGGACGTTATGTGATTATTATTCACAAACCATTTTTCGTCAAAGCCATTTTCAAGTAATTGAAACTTAACATGACTTTCGTCACTGGTAAAGATGAACTTGGCCAAAGCAAAAGCTTACCAACACATATTTCGAGAAATAGATAAGAGAGATAAACTCGTCTCGAAATAGAAAATGTGTATAATCAAAATCTATATAGCAAAATGACTTTTGTCTCAAGATAAGAGATAAAGTAGATAGATTCTTGAGTGATAGATAAGTTCAAGTCTCCACATACCTTTTAGTCGATGAAGTTCCACCAGTTCCTTGAGTAATTCTTCGTCTTTGTATGATGATCGCCATGGAGCCTTGAGCTCAACTACACTTTCTATCCTAGTCTGTGACTTAGTATAAGTAAACTAGAAATCAAGACTTATAGTTTTGATCACTAACATTGACAAACATGCTTGAGATAGCAACGCATGCGTGTTTGACTGAGAAGTGCTCTAACAGAATGACATGCTAGAATTAATCTATTTGTAGAATCGAGATATGAGATAATTGAAACATCATACTCATTCTGAGGGGTGTATAGTCAGGGAACAACGAACAACGTGACGTCCTGAAGGCGTTAAGCTCTCTAACATATAATATGTCTAAGAACCGCCCAATTATTAAGAGATTCTATACACGGTCTCTCTACGTAGTCAGGGAACAACGAGCAGCGTGACGTCCTGAATGCTTTAGACTTTATACTAGCATGCAATATATCTAGGAGCCTCCCAATCATTTTGATTCTATGTAGAGGTGATGATGAAATGTGTGAAGCATCAAACACTCAGCTGAGAGGCCTTTCGAGAAACATATCCAGCATAGCTCTAAGAGGAATTTTCGCTTAGTCAGATATTGTGAAATGGTTCACGGATCATAAAATATGAATCGTCACATTCATTTCTGAAGCCGGATCAGAAACATGCAGTATCATGATTTTATGATTTTACACTTTGTCGAAAATCCACCATCAACAAAAGGTTACTGTCACTAAAGTCATGGATCAAAAAACCTCGAGTCTATACATAAATTTTTGTATGCCATCATTGGAATTGTTCCATAGAGTGAGCAATTATTTCGATAAATTAGAAAGGTGGGATTGAGCAAGAATCCAAATGAAGTCAATAACCATATACATTAGTCGATGAAGTCCTTGTTGATGTTTTCATTTGATCTCCAGTCTTCAATCTTCAAGGGTGATCGGTGGTTTCTAATACTCAACTACACATTTCTAATCCTAATTCCGAAACTTAACTAAAGTAGACTAGAAATCAAGATATAGTTTAGATCAACTAAATTTGATTACAAGCTTGATATATCAACACTTCAACCGAGCGATGTTCTAACAAGGATGATGTAGACCGTAGGATTCATAGTCTTGTTTGTCATCTAACGGTTGATAGATCATACACCAAATGGTTTGGCGTCTGACATTATATCATTTGGCGTTTTTGAATTGAACCTTGAATTCCCATAAGGCTTGGATTTTTAATTTTAATGACGTGTCATGGATATGAATGTCAAATTTTGGGCGACAATTAAGAGTAATCCTTGGAGCGCATGATTACAAAACATGCAAGAGTAATTTGTTTGCAGTGTAAATACAAGTGTGTGTGTGTGTATGGTTGCTTAATATGCAGCACATTAATTGAAACAAAATTTTGAAATTTGAGTAGTTCCCGGATGGACAAGTTTGGAAATCAAAAAAATTAAAATCCCGGATATATCCCATTGATAATCTGACGCAACTTGTATAGGACCCACTTTTATGTTTAAATACCACCGCCATAATTGCTTAAGTTTTACGCATCTGTTAGATATTCGGGTTGGATCCGAATATGGTCACCCATATTGTATGTGGCAAGTCCGATATGGTTCCATAATCCTTTAGGTTTTGGACCCTATATAAGCATCTCTAGAATGTGTGTAGAAAGTAAATGATTCCACCGATATCACACAAAAAAGGTTTTACCATTAGAAAAGTGGTAACTCTAACCCTAAGGAGAGTTACCATCAGGAGAAAAGGTTTCAAGTTCTTAGCCTGTGAATCAAGTTCGTGCTTATCCTTGGAGATTGAAGTGCCTGCTGTTCGTCGTGTTGAAACATTGTTGCTGCTGCTGCTTCTTGTTCTTGCTAATCGGAGCTTAAGTTCAAAGTAGGAAGCGAGACCCGCTTTCCCTTTAATCGTATAAACTCTGATATTGGTATCATGAGCTATTGGTTTGATGTGTTTTTCGTGCTTGAAACTACATGCTTTATGTGTTTAAAAGTTGTTGATAACATGATAGTGTCATGATTAGGGTTCTTGTTGTTTTTTGGTTAAAAACCATTAATGGATGTATAAATATATTGAATCTTGATAAGGGTGTTTTGCTTTGAAATATTTAATTGGGTATGTTCATTATTGATTAAAATGATCTCCTTGAAAGTTTTGTGTCGTTTGAACGTGTGGTTTGAGAGATATAGCAAAACCCTAGTGTTTATATCATGTTTGTGTGTTGTGATTTGATGATTGTTTTGACGTATATATTTCGATCCATGTTAATTAAAATTAACGTAAATAAATAGTTATCTCTAAGACCTTTCATTTGACATATTATTTGCTTGAATCAGAGCTTGTGTGAGTGAGATATCATCTCCCGAAGTTGGCCATGCGCGTCTGTATGTTGTTGGAAATTTGGAGACAATGGTGAATAGTAACCGAGTCAGTGCAGTCCAGATCGGCGATTTTCAGCTCGCGGTCCATCCCGCGGTTCGGTTCAGGTTATTTGTTTTCATTTGTTTCTCTATTTGTGGTTATCGAATCAACTCCAATTTTGGTAGTAAGGTTTTTCGAAACTCTTGTAGGTACACATTTCATCTTACGCCACGTGCCCACAAATACACACGTGGAGGACACGCGGCTAAGGGAATCAAGATATGATATCACGCGTGGACAGCCAAGAGTCACTTTATCCTATCCTAGAAAGATCTAAGATCTATGGCTGGGGATAGTCAGACTGACGCAGACAAGATAGGGGAAGAGGACAACTGTCTACCGCGGACAGACATCTCAACTACCCGCATTAAATACCCTCAAACAGCATACGTGTCAGTCAGCCTGTATTGGAAGCGCAGATAATACTGCGTATCCAGACAGAACACGCAGATGCAGCCGAGAACACGAATACTTCTGCGTGAGTGGCACAAAACACAAGAGGATAAGGTTATAACGGGCTTCAGAAGCGGACCCCACGTAACCTCCCTATAAATACCCCTCTCTCCCAAGTGAAGAGGGAGGCCAAAAAACATTGAGAGGAGAATAGGAGAGAGACAAAGAGATAGAGAAAGTGTAAGTGAAGTTCCTCCTGCTACGCAGGCTTATATTGGTCTCAAAGTCATTCGACTATTTCTGTAACCTTCATACATATAATGAAAAACCCAAACCCGTAGACATAGATATGAGTGATGAATCATATAAGTTAATTGTTTCATCTATATTCATGCATTTACACTTTATATGTTCAATTCGATACTTACGGTATATCATGTTCGTACATTTTATATTTCATCCACTATTTATCTTATTGTATGAGCCAAGAACAATGATTGTAGTTGATGAGACGAGGAAGAGTATTAGAACTCTGAGTCAATGATTCGACATAACCTATCCATTCCCCTCAGGCGCAACTTATTTACTGTATTGTCATGAGTCTGCGCGCATTATTTGTGAATACTCAGATGACACCAGATCTTTGTGTTCACAATCTGGCGCTAGAAACAGGGATCTTCATCCCGGTAAAAGATTTATCTTTTCCTGTGACTTGTTTCAGGCTTCATTTTATGAAAATAACGATGTATGGAACACTACGGTTTTTTCCGTTCATGATTTCAAAAACCAAATTTTTTAACAGATCCGCTTTTATCTAAGTAGATCTGATTCTTCATGCATTTTCTAAGTTTTCACGTCTTTGAAAATCAAAATTATGAACAGATCCGCGTTTATCTAAGTAGATCTGATTCTTCATGCATTTTCTAAGTTTTTAGGTTTTTGAAAATCAAAACTTCGAACAGATCTGCGGTCATCTACACAGATGGACGCCTTAAGTATTTTCAAGATTTTACACCTTTGAGGACTCAAAACGCTAATAGATATCACGTGGGGCCCATTGTCTTCGTGATTTTTTCTCTCTCTTTCAGGAAAATATTAAAAGATGGAGAGAAGCAAAGATGTCGGGAAGGCTAAATCTCCTTCAAAATAGATGCCAAGGACAACCCCATTGGTAACTAGGAGTAAGCAGAGAGGTGAAAAGCTAAAGGCAGCAGATAGGGCGCAAGATAATGCAGAAAGCATGGCCCCCATCAATGCCAACATCATCGCAGCAAACGCAGTAAATGTCGCGACAGCCAAAGCAGGCGCTTCAAGAGCTGGCGTATCCAAAGTTGGAGCACCCAGAGTAATCAATGCTAAACTACAGGAACATCAGGAAATCGTGGCAGAGTCAGGAATACAACAACCCCTCTATGGGATACCCTTAACCAACGAACAGAACATACCCTTTCCAGCCAAGCAACCGCTTCTAAAAGCAGGCCAACCCTCACAACAATCATCGAGGTCCCAAGGTGCACAGTTAGACCCACCAGAACCAGTAATACAGATCGTGGATGAGGAACAAACCATAGCCGCTGATGAGCAATTGCGAGCAGGAACACCAAATCAAGGGTCAAATCATTCCGCTCAGATGATGGCCGAGCTGACCGAATTAAGGAAGAACCAGAAGGCATACGCAGATGCTGTGGCGATATTAGCACAAGAGAACCAAACACTAAAGGAAAGAATCATTCATAGCGCAGAGGTAGAAAACCAACGCGACGAAGCCAACTCCAAGGATGTAACACCTAATCAAGATAGAATAATGGTGATCACAAACAACCCACTTCCATTGAATCGAAGAGGAGCAAGGAGCAGCCAAAGATCAAACCCTGACAATCCCGAGAAATCGGACTACTACGACGGTACCACCTTCCCACGAGCAAAATCTACCATTCATGAGGAACACCAGATCGCAATGGAAAGTCTGCATGCTGAGATGCTGGCAGAAATAAAGGAGTTAAAGACTAGGCAGGGAGGCGGAAGGCTAGAGCAAGTGATGAAGGAAGCAAACACTACCCCGCTGACACCACACTTGGCCAAGGATTCCATACCGCAGAAGTGTTCGGTTCCTGTTTTCGATTGTTATGACGGATCAACTGATCCTGCGGCTCATCTTCGATATTATAATCGAATGATGGCCCGTTGGGATAACGAAGACTCCATATTGTGCAGATACTTCCCATCAAGTTTAAAAAAGGGTCCGCGTTGTCATGGTTTGATAACTTGCCATCAAACTCCATCGACTCCTATGACCAACTCACAAAAAAATTTCTAGCAACATACATGTACAACAAGGTTGTCAATACCGGCATGGACAAACTATTCTCGCTGGAGATGAAATACAAAGAGACCATCAGAGAATATACTAATAGATGGCACAAGATTTGCCAAGCTATTGGCAACGTAGATCCCGTGGTTAGTATCAACTGCTACAAATGGGGGATGGACAGGATGAGTCCTTTATTTGTCGAGATCCACGGAACCATCCCTACCACCGAAGGAGATCTCCGGATAATCATAAAAAAGCATGCAAGGTTAGAAGAAATTCAGCGTGAAAATCCCAGAGCTCATACTCAACGTTCCACACGCACAAATTTCGTGGATCAAGCCAGCGGGTCCAAAAGAGAAATCATAGAAGAACGTCCCAACGAAGAAAGAAAAGAACGAAGGGATGATAGACGAAGAGGTGATCGAAAATTTGAAGATCAAATATATACCAAGCTGAATACCAGTTATTCACGCATCCTAAGAGATATCAAAGGGAGGGAGAACTTCGATTGGCCATGGTCCAAGGGAAAGCAGCCTCTTAGATCATAAAAATCCAAGGAATACTGTAAATACCACTGTTTCAACGGTCATCAAACAGAAAAGTGCAAAAATCTTAAGATAATGATTCAAAAACTAATCGACGCAGGAGACCTGAAGCAATATATACAGAAGATTGATAACGAAGATAGAACCAAGAGAGGCAAGCAGGTTCAATTACCAGAAGGAAACCGCACCCTCAACACGATTTCATGTTCAGATATTCAAGGACCATCCCTAACCGCCCAGATTGGGAAGAGATTGAGAAAACAATTCGAAGATTATTGTCAGCTTTATAAGATCGATGGGAAAGAGGTAAACGAGCACGAACAATGGATGGACGCGCCCATGACTTTCGATGCAGGCGATGTGGAAGAATACATGGAAGACCATAATGATCCTCTAGTCCTCACACTCCCAATAGCAGGGTGCAATGTCAAGAAAATTCTCATCGATGGAGGAAGCTCAGTCAACGTCCTGTTCTATGACACGTTCAAATGTATGGAACTCAACGACGAGCAACTGCTGTCATCTTACTACACCATCTACGGATTCAACGGCGCAGCTACAAAGCCCCTAGGGGACATTGTCTTACAAGTAGACGCGGGGCCCCTGAAAGTGGACACTCGATTCAGCGTCGTACATGCACCTTCACCTTACAACGCCATAATTGGAAGAATATGGGTTCACAATCTCAAGGGAGTAGCGGCAACCTACCATCAATATATCAGATTCCCAACACCCCAGGGAGTCATGGAAATTAAAGGAGACCAAGTAACTGCGCGGGAATGTCAGACCTTACAGAATCAGATCAATAATGAGCGGGAAGAAAAGCACCAGTCCCAAAGAGCCAAAAATAAGGAGATAACCATAGATACATATCTGGAAGAAATCTCCGGAAAAAGCCTTCTGAACGTAAGCACCACTGGCAGCGCAGAAGCAAGCACCTCCGCGACAAAAGAAGACGGAGAGCCCACCAAATAGCAATCAAAGAATGTTCCTCTCTTGGGGGAACCAAAACCCACGTTTACACCTGTCGAAGCAGCTAAAGAAGTCAAGATAGGTACTGAGGGAAACCCGAAGATTATCAGAATAGGCACCTTGATGGATGAAGAAAGAGAAGCCGCGCTAATCAAACTTCTGAAGGAATACACGGACATCTTTGCTTGAAAATTGGGGGACATGCCGGGAATTGACCCAAAGTTAGTTCATCACGAACTTCGAATAAAACCAGGTACCCCCCC
>NC_039366.1:131497528-131547911 GCF_003573695.1 Papaver somniferum
CCCCCCCCCTTTTAGGCAGAAGGTGCGCAAAGTAGCTCCAGAATACCATCGAGCAGTTGAAGTGGAACTCCGCAAACTACTGGACGCAGGATTCATCAAAGAAGTTAAGTACCCAACATAGATCTCTAACATGGTCATCGTACCGAAGAAAAATGGCGGAGTAAGGATATGCATCGACTTCACCAACCTCAATAAGGCTTGCCCTAAAGATAGCTATCCACTGCCAAGCATTGACCAACTTGTCGAGGCAGTTGAAGGATACGAAGAAATGTCATTCATGGATGGATACTCTGGATACAATCAATTATTCCTAGCAGAAGAAGATCAGCAACATACAACATTTTATAAACCACACGACCTCTATTGCTATGTAAGAATGCCCTTTGGACTGCGAAACGCAGGGGCAACCTACCAAAGAATGGTGGATGCAATTTTCAAACCATGGATTGGAAGTACGCTGGAAGTATATGTGGATGATATGCTCGTTAAAAGCAAGTTGCGCAAAGATCATCACCAAGACCTAAAAGATATTTTCCAAGCAATGAGAGTGCACAACATGAAGGTAAACCCAGAGAAGTGCACTTTTGGTGTCACTTACGGAAAGTTCCTCGGATATTTGGTGACGAAGAGGGGAATTGAAGTCGATCCCGTTAAAATTGAAGCCATCGTAAGAATGCCATCCCCAAAGAATTTAAAAGAGGTTCAGAAACTCAATGGTTCGCTGGCTGCGCTTGGGAGGTTCATATCCAGGTCCTCGGATAGATGTAAGCACTTTTTTAACATTCTCAAAAAAGGAAGCAAATTCGAATGGACGGCAGAGTGCGAGGAAGCTTTTCGAAATATCAAAGAATACCTGGCTGAGATCCCTATATTACAAAAACCATACTCTGATGAAGTGTTGGCACTATACATAGCAGCAACAGAAGATGCAGTCAGCGCAGTATTGGTTAAAACCAACACGAAGATAGAGCAACCCATCTATTACATCAGCAAGACACTGAACGCAGCAGAAAGGAACTACACGAAGATCGAGAATCTCATCTTGGCATTAGCATGGGCTACCCTGAAACTCAGAACTTACTTTTTGACTCACTACGTCCGCGTCCCATGCAAAGCTCCGCTAGAAGAAGTCCTTAAAAACGCAGGAAAAGTAGGCAGAATTGCAAAATGGAATACTCACCTAGATCAATTCAATATCATCCATGAGCTACAACACTCTCAGAAGTCACAAGTATTAGCAGATTTCATAGCAGACTTACCATTGGATAACTGCGAAGAAGTCATCATCGAAGGACGAAAGGCAGCAGGACTACCAGAAATGTACGAAGGTAAAGACCCTATAGACATCTTGGAACTAAAAGATCCTAGGCAATGGGAAGTCTTCGTAGATGGGTCGAAAAATAAAGAAGGGGCGGGGATAGGCATCGTAATCACCACCCCAACAGGAGACAGGATCATACATGCTTTCAGGTTAGAATTCAAGGGGCATACCAACAACATAGTTGAATATGAAGCAGTGGTGCATGCCCTTCAGTTGATAATAGAAATGGGCATAACTGACGTGCGTCTGACAAGCGATTCACAGCTGGTCATCCGACAAATAGGGTTGCAATATAATGTTTATGACAGAACATTGTCAGCATACATGGAATTGGTGCAAACAGTGGCATCACAAATCCCAAACATCAAATTCCGATACCTGGCAAGGAAGGAACTCAGGCACGCGGATGCCCTGGCCTATATAACATCGATGCTCAGAAACGAGGACGTCAAAGCAATCAAAGTAACCAGGATTTACGAGCATTCAATTTATATTCAAGAACTCTGCGCTGCACAACACATGAACCACGCAGAAGAAGATATTGCAGATAATGACGTGGGAGAATTCATCGCGGATGATTTCCGAGAAGACGACATCATGGCTAAGGCAGATCAAGATGAAGACTTCAGCAAAGAAGAAGATTGGAGATCTGAGATTCATCTTTTCCTAAAAGAAATAATACTACCCTCGGATCTAAAGCAAGCCAGAAAAATACAGTCAAAGGCAGGAAGATATGATCCGAGAAAACAAATTTTGTACAAAAAATCTTTTCTCGGACCATTATTACGTTGCCTATCCAGATCCGAAAGACATTTGATTTTGAAAGACATACACCGCGACGACGCAGGCAATCACAGCGGAATGAGATCCCTAGCAGATAAGGAAAAAACTCAAGGATATTACTGGCCAACAATGATACGAGACGCTGCAAGAATGTCACGAAGATGCGAAGAATTCGTTTCGCCAAAAAAATCCACCCACCCGCAACAATGTTGAACCCAGTAGACAGTCCTTGGCCATTCTCAAAATGGGGCATAGACATTGTGGGTCCCATATTCGAAGGATCAGGGAAGAGAATATTTTTGATAGTGGCCACAAACTATTTCAAAAAATGGGTAGAGGCTAAAGCCCTGGCAAGGATCCGAGACGCAGATGTCTTCACATTCATTTTTCAAAACATCATTTGCAGGTTTGGCATACCAGCTGAGATTGTATCTGACAATGGCAAGCAATTCAAGGGAAAAAACATCGACTTACTCTTCGATACTTTCAAAATTCGAAAGAACAAGTCAACACCAATTTACCCTCAAAGCAATGGTCAGGCAGAAGCCACAAACAAAACCCTCGCACTCATCCTCAAAAAGCAGTTGGACGAATACAAGAAGCGTTGGTGTGAGCAACTACACAACGTCTTGTGGGCTTATAAGACAACTCGAAGATCAGCCACGGGAGAATCCCCATTCTTACTCACCTATGGATCCGAAGCTATTATCCCAACAGAAATAATCATGCCAACTACGAAGACTGAAGCATGGGAGAAGAACCTCACAGCGGACATGATGTTGGAAAGGTCGGATGATCTAGAAGAGAGGAGGGAGGCAGAACTACAAAAAATGGAAAACTATCAAAGGAAACTAGCAAGGGAGTATAATAAGAGGGTTAAGCTTAGAAATTTCGTAGAAGGACAGTATGTGCTGAGGACCATTCCCCAATACCAACGAGAAAAGAAGTGGGGAAAATTAGCACCAACATGGGGGGACCCTTCGTCATACATGACGTTGCAGGAAATGGGTCTTATTATCTGCACAACCTAAAAGGGGAGATCCTCAAACACCCATGGAATGCAAAATATCTCAGCCATACTACCCGTAGAGGGCAACGCAGACCTACATCTACGTGAAGAGCGCCAGAAGAAGAAAACGACGCCTGCGATCGACATGTTTCTATCTCTGAGAGAGGAATAGAAAACCTCAACTTATCAATCAAGCAAACTTTTGGCAAAAAATAGTCACAATACATGGAGCAACATAGTAGCAAGACGGCTGCGTGTAAATATAACACCTCACGAGGACCCCTACACCTGTAAATACAGCCTCCGCGTCAATACCTCATCCTCCTGTTTTTTTTATTTATTATTTACTACCCCAGAGGTTCCATCAATGGAATTCTTCTAAATGTAACTCAACAAACTGAATAGACACTTTAACCCTCTTTCACCCATGGACGTAGACACTCTGTTGTCGAACCACGTAAACACTGGTGTTAATTGTTGTTCTATTTTACTTCAGGAAAGTAGTCACCTACAATCTCTCGGGACTCCCCTATCAGCGTCTATAAGTGTAGGACCATGGGAAGGCATCCAGCAGAAAGAGATACCCAACCAATCTTATGGCATCGGGTTGACGGAATGAACGTATATTCCAAACAACTCATATCCTAGAACGCTGCCCCGACCCCCACCGTCTGGGAATCCTCTGGCCCAGGATTAGCCAGCGGGGTGACAGGTCTCAAGACGTTCACGAAGATACACATATCTTCGGCTTCGCACTCAAACACTTCGCTATCCCTGATTACATTCAGTTATATTCCAAATTAACCATAACAACGTTTAAAAAAAAAAAAAAAAAAGTCGGACAACACAGATAAAAGTTAAAACAATGATCAATTCATTAAAAGTTGATTACAGGATTGGCAATGATACGCGTAAACAAGAAAATACAAAAGGAATCTCACGAAGCCTCATAATCAACAAAGATCAACTCTCTACAAAAATCTACTTGGATGGTTCAACCCCACCAGCAGGTTTAGCAATTTTCCCCTTCTGCGTTGAAGGTACGCTCCCACCCGAGGAAGGCCCTGAAAAACCAGATGTAGGAGGCGGGGGTTTCTCATGGCGCGGATAGCTCTTGATAAGGCCATGCTCGGTCTTAAGATCATACTCGATGCTATCCAGAATTTTGTTAGTCTCTTCCACTAGTTGACACCGAGCCTTGTACGCAATAACAATATTCATCATCTCATCCTTTGGAAACAACGAGGAAAGGCGACTCACTTCCTTCGAAGCTGCTTGGGCAGCCTTGTCCCTTGTTGTAGCTAAACCTTTGTGATAATTAATCTGGCTTTCCTGATGCACTAATTGAGATTGAGCCTCCGCAATCTCTTCATTTGCAGTGCGAAGATGTCCCTGGAGCTCTGCAAGGAAAAGAAAAATGCAGATGGTTAGGTCCAGGAAATTACAGAATCACACTCGATAATATAAGCATATACCTTCGACTCTCGCCGAAGCTATTTCATATTCATTAGCAACAACATCACGGGCTTCACCAAGAAAATCATACTCATCTGACAACTTCTTATAATCCGCTTGAAGGGTTGAAAGGGCGTACTGACTCGCATCTAATTCTACCTGTTTCATTGAATCCAAGTGACGAAGATGGTTGACCTCATTGTTTAAACCCTCCAGACCCTTGTTGAGCCGATACATATTTACTTCAAGATTTCTCTCAGACTCAGCTTGGCGTACCACATCAGCCCTAGACGCAACTAAAGTTTTGCTAAGAGCACTAGCCTCAGCCCTAGCGTTATCTCTCTCCCTAGCAAGACGCTGAATGTAATCTTTAACATCAGAAGACTGAGAAGAACGAGCTTGACGCAATTCTTCTTCCAAGAGATTGACTTTAGCTTCCAATGATGAGACATGTTCTCGGGATTCACGAAGATTATCACGCGTCCACAACAACGTTCCATTAAACAAACGACAATCATTTTTATATTTGTTCTGCATATCAATCATTTGGACTCGTCTGACCCGCCACTCCTCTGCCAGAGCATTATGTTCATCGTCACGAGCATTCCACTTATCAGCCTCGCTCTTTATCTTCTCTACCAACTCTGCGATGCGAGATTTCTGACGCTGCCGCTCTTTCCGAAGCCATACTAACTCGGGAACTCCACCCACTGAAGATAGTGGGGGGGAGGGAGACTCAGACAGAACACTAATTACAGTAAAGGACAACAGCAAGGAAGAGAACAGATAATCAAACCTGTAACAGCCGAAAAATTCTTCTTGGCCTCCTCCAACTCACTACGAGCCATAGCAAGTCCAAGCGAAGCTTCTCCTCCTCCTTGCCTTGTTGCTCCTTAGCCTTGAGGAGACTCTTCAACTCACATATCTCCCTATCCCTATCAGCAATGACAGTCTCAGCCGCAGTAAGCTCCTCTTCCCGAAGACGAAGCTTAGCCTCCAACTTAAGGGATTTGGCCTTAAAAAACTGGTACAACATGTGATTGCAATGTTCACTCCTCATCATCTGCGAATCAGAAGATTAGAACACCCTGACTCTAAAAATTGCTAAAAAATGATACAAGGCAAAATGATGAGAGAACTCACCTCTAACATCCGCTGTTGGGGAAATCCATACTGATACCCATCACCCAACGCCATCATATCAGCAACAGTCGAGGGAGTGTCGACTACTAGAGCATCCTCCAAGTCCCGAAGATTCTTATCCCACGCTTCTGCAACCTGGTCCTCGGGAGACAATTGCATCATCTTACGGGTATAGGCATCCGATTTCTTCTCACCCTCCACCACATGAGCTGGATTGGGTACGAACATCAAGTTCTTCTTTTTAAACGAAGCTAAGATGGCATCATCACCCTCAAGGATCAGTGACTGAGGAAAATCATATCCAGAAGACCCAATGAGGCCTTACCCATGTCCGTGAATTTAGCACCCGGAGAGTTCGAGACTACTCCCGCATCCAAATCTGGAAGGTCTCTAGCACCGCTCCCCTCTGGAACATCACTAGCATCCACGACTCCCTTTCCCTTTCCATCCGCCTTGCTAGAGTTACCAAGCACATCCCAATCATCGTTTGGGGAAAGCAGGTTGAACTCAGAAGCCAGGCCCAGGGCAGCGTTTATGTCAAAACTATCCTCCGCAGAATAAATCCGACCAAAGGAAAACTCCTGAGACATAGCAGGAATTTCACCACCAACACCCTCATCACCAAGGCCGGTGTTATCATCACCAGCATCACTGCAACCCGCGGGATTAGCTTCGGCACCAGCATCTTGACAACCTGCGGGATTAATTTCACCACCAATACCGCTGCCACCAGCGGTAATATTCCCTTCAAAAAATTCTTCATCATCATGACCTGGAGGGGATGTATCAGTGCGCTCTTCCATATCAGACATATCTTCATCCTTTCCAAGCTCAGTCACAGGACTGTTAACTTCTTCATAAACCTCCGCCTCCTCGATTGTTGCGGTGGTGGACTGCTTGAGATTTATCCTCCTCTTCTTCGTCGCCTAAAAATACAAGGCACAAGAATAAAAATCCCTGACTTTGAAAAGAATTAAAACTGCCGCAACTAAAGGACAAGGCATATGCAAATCTTACCTTGACAACCGCAGCATTCTTCGCCTGAAGATCAGCATCGGAACACTCTTCGTCATCTCCGTCAACAACATCGAGGGAATATTGGAAATTCATGCCCTCAAAATTCAAATGCCAAGGACGGAAATTCCCATAACGAGCAGGAGGAGCCGCACGTATCTGTCTATCTGCGGTAGGACGCCATCCTTGCGGACCTGGAACCCACCCCCAATCCCAGGGACCAACAACCTCAATAACAGTTGCGTGCCATTCATAGTCATGATCACGCTTGATTCGCTCACGAGTAGGAAACACCAGTTTGTTAGTAGAATTCTCTGTACCCGGGACGTACTTCACCTTAGCACCACTTACTTCACTCAGAAGGAGGATCTCACCACGAGGAGAGGAAATATTCCGAAGACTCACACTCCACGGTTTACGATTCCTACTGTTAACATAGTCACCGAAAGAATTGTTAAAATTCTCAGGCGTATACCACTCCCTTTCCTCAGGATTGGGAACATAAAGAGTCATCATTGTCTCTCCTTTTCTCCGAAGATAACACTCCCTCAGTGCAAGAAGATAATTCCCATGAAGTTGGGAAATAGAGCGACAGTGTGTGTTCTTCGAAGAACCCTCTCGACCAGCCAACACATCATAATAAAAAGAATCCCCAGACTTGTACAAAGGCAACATAAGACTCGCTTCAAAGGCCCCCACCGTGGTCAACAGATGAAATTCATAAAACTTATATGTCGATATCATCTCATAAGTAATATCATCATCAGCAGCGTAAAAACGAACATCGAGTAGCTGAAGACCATGATTTTCCTTGAAAACCTCCAGATCAATATGTTTGAAGGTCACTTTCTTCTCCCCAACAGCGACGCTACGTATTTCCTGAGAAATATCTTCCTCCTCCACGGGATCAGGCGCAGAACCCTTCGAAGGGTTTCTCTCGGAAGCTTTCCTCTTAGGATGAACCTTAGATACATCAGTCTTCGAAACCAATTCTTTCGAAGACCTCCCCTTGGGTTGAGACACTGGAGGGGGAGGTAGAGGATGTTGATGAGACGCGGAAGGAGAGGTAGGACATCCCGAGTTCTCTTAAGATCATCATGCGGATTAACTAAGGGACGAGAAACAACATACCGGGAGCCAGGAGCCTCTTTTGGCCGGTCCCCCTTCTGCGTATTCCCTCTATGCGAATCACCCCTCTTAGAAGATAAGTGCCTCTGACCAGAAGAAGATGAAACCCTATGAACGCGGGCATAACCTTGGGAAGATTTAGACGAACCTCCACCAGGCGGAGAAACATCAGGATCCCTACGCGGAGGAGATCTACGCGGACTAGGCGGTGGAGTTTGATAAGAAACCCGCGGACGGTCAGCCATGTCTGCGTAGTACACAAACAAGTTTCAGATTTCCGCAAAGACAAAACAGAAATAAAAAAAAAAATCCAATTTCATCCAGTTCTTCATAATCATGAACCAGATGGAAAATAAGAACAAACCCTAAATAAAAGGGGAAATAACAAATAGGGGCAAGCATATACGAAGGAAGAAATCATTACTGTTTGTAATAACGAACAGGGGCAATCATACACACACTTATATATATGTTCTTTATCACAAACACATATAGCAACAGTTCATCAAAAGATAATAAAGCCACAGTAAAACCACCTACCTATAAACAAAAAATTAAGCAGAAAGCCTCGACGAACAGTAGTAGCAGCAGAAAGCCTCGACGAACAGTAGTAGCAGCAGAAAACCTCGACGAACAACAGTAGCAGCAGCAGAAAACCTCGACGAACAACAGTAGCAACAGCAGCAGAAAACTTTGAGGAGCAACAGTAGCAGCATCAGCAGTCAATAACAAGGATACAAAAGCAGAGAACAAAGAATGAAAATTCCGAGGAAAGAGAAGGAATGAAATTTATAATTAGAGAATTTTAACATTCCTTCTCATATATATATGCAAAGAAAAATAAAAACCGCCCACTACCCAAGAAGAAGTTATTACAAATAGTGGGGAACGTGCCCTAAAATCTAGGAAAATAGTAAAGAGAAGATGAAGAGAGTAACACGTTTTTTCTTCCCACTTCGACTAACCGCCCAGTAGGAGGAAAAGGGACAAATTGTAGGTACACATTTCATCTTCCGCCACGTGCCCACAAAGACACACGTGGAGGACATGCGGCTAAGGGCATCAAGATATGATATCACGCGTGGACAACCAAGAGTCACTTTATCCTATCCCTAGAAAGATCTAAGATATACGGCTGGGGATAGTCAGACTGACGCAGACAAGACAGGGGCATAGGACAGATGTCTACCGCGGACAAACATCTCAACTACCCGCATTAAATACCCTCAAACAACATACGTGTCAGTCAGCCTGTATTGGAAGCGCAGATAATACTGCATATCCAGACAGAACACGCAGATGCAGCCGAGAACATGAATACTTCTGCGTGAGTGGCACAAAACACAAGAGGATAAGGTTATAACGGGCTTCAGAAGCGGACCCCACGTAACCTCCCTATAAATACCCCTCTCTCCCAAGTGAAGAGGGAGGCCAAAAAACATTGAGAGGAGAATAGGAGAGAGACAAAGAGATAGAGAAAGTGTAAGTGAAGTTCCTCCTGCTACGCAGGCTTATATTGGTCTCAAAGTCATTCGACTATTTCTGTAACCTTCATACATATAATGAAAAACCCAAACCCGTAGACAGAGATCTGAGTGATGAATCATATAAGTTAATCGTTTCATCTATATTCATGCATTTACACTTTATATGTTCAATTCGATACTTACGGTATATCATGTTCGTACATTTTATATTTCATCCACTATTTATGTTATTGTATGAGCCAAGAACAATGATTGTAGTTGATGAGACGAGGAAGAGTATTAGAACTCTGAGTCAAGGATTCGACATAACCTATCCATTCCCATCATGTTCAGCTTATTTGCTGTATTGTCATGAGTCTGCGCGCATTATTTGTGAATACTCAGATGACACCAGATCTTTGTGTTCACAACTCTGAATCCAATATAACTGTTTTAAGAACCCAATTAGATTCACATGATAGAGTTTCTTTGAAATTATGTGGTTAATCGCGTTATCTATGATAACATGTGAATGGTTCTATGTTGTGATTGTCTAATTTATTTTATATACAACATGTATGGTGCTGGATTGAATTCATAATCTAACTGAATTGTTTGTCTAGATAACATGTTGATTGATTAGATAATCATCTTGGTTTGATAACATGTTTGATTGCATTATTATCTTGATTGAATAATCTGTTAAAACAATTGAGTTGGAGGTTGTTTGGTTAAGTTTGTTTAATTCCCAAAAACCATTAACTTGCGCATATATTAAATAAATGTAGAAAATATTACTTGTGACGCGAAATAATTAGGAGTTTAACGATTTTTCGATCTTGCGACTTGTAATGTTGTTTTACTATTTATTTAGATTAATGTTGCAAAGTTATGTTTTGAATATGTGTATAGTGCTATAAGTTTAATATCCTTTTTTATTTTTCGTATGCTGTGTTAGACTGAATGGATTCCAGAAACATCATTGTTTATTTTAACAAGGGAGGAAAACTTGATGGCGAAAACTATAACATCTGGCACCGAAAGATCGTATTTCTCTTGCATGATGATGGGCTGCAGGAAATAACTGAGCATGTGATGCCTAGGCCTGAGGAGAGTACGACGTCTCAACACCATCGCAACCTCGAGGCTTACCAGGAATGGATTAATAAGGATCGCAGTGCTCGTCATATGATCATGAGTTCAATGCACAATGATCTCATTGGCGAGTTTGAGAACCACCAGTTTTCTCATGACATGCTAGAGGCAGTCAGGCAGAAATTTGGAGTTACCTCTGTGGCTAAGTTGTACGCTTTAACTATGAAGTTTGACACTTGTCAAAAGAAGCCGAATGTTACAATGAAGCAACATTTTATGACAATGTCGTCAATAATTTGGAACTTGAGGTTGCAGGTCATCACTTGACAGATGAACAACATGTACAAGCTGTTATTAGTTTGTTACCTAACTTTTGGGATCAGATGAAGCAAAACATGACACATAATAACAATATCCGCACATTTGAGGATATTTCTCGTCGTGTAGAACTAAAACTCGAGCGCTTGGAAGCTACTAAGACTGGCAGTTCTGTTTTCGCTGCTGAATCTGTTTCGCGTAAGACCAATGAGTCTAAGTGCAAGAGGGGTAAGGGTTCTTCTACTAAGAATCCTCGTGATGGATCTGGGTAATCCACTACCAACGCTCCTAAGCGCAAAAGAGTAAAGCGTGTTGGTAAGAAAGACAAAGCAGAAATGACATGCTTTAACAGTGATAAGAAATGACACTTTGCTCGTGAATGCATTGAGCCAAAGAAGGTAATTTATGAGCCTCTTCCTCGCTATGAATGTTTTGTTTCTAGTCAAACATGAATTTCTCATTCTCCTCATATGTGGGTTGTAGATTTGGGAGCAACCGACCATGTAGCGAGGGACCGAGACGGGTTCCTAGATTATCGTCGAGTTCCTGCTGGGAGCATGAGAGTTTATATGGAAACACAACTAGCATAGAAGTACTTGGAATTGGTATTTATATGCTAAATCTGTGACAAAGGCGCATGTTAATCCTCCATGATGTACTTTATGCTCCAAATATTCGACGAAATTTAGTTTCAGTTAATACTATGTTGCGTCTAGGTTTTAGTTTTCTTTTTGATGGTAATTTTGTTAAGATTTGCTTGGCGACTGAGTTTTATGGTTTTGGTTTTGTGTTGGATGGTTTTATGGTTTTGGATGTTGACAATTCTAGTTCTTATGATGCTAATAAATCTATTTCATTAGTTGCATCTTCCTCGGATTTTAATAATGATTATGTGATTTGGTATGCTAGATTACGTCATATCGGGTAAGAAAGGATGACTAGGTTAGCTCGAGAAGGCCTTTTAGGCCCCATCGCTTAAGTATCCTTGCCTACCTATGAATATTGTCTTGCAGGAAATGCCATTAGAAAACCGTTTGAGACAGCAAAAAGGGCCTCTGAGCCTTTGCAGATAATTCATTCTGATATATGTGGTCAAATGAACGTTAAGGAAAGACATGGAGCATCTTATTTCATCACTTTAATAAAAAACTTAACGCGATATGGTCATATATACTTGATATCCCACAAGTCAGAAGCATTGGACTGGTTTAGACGCTATGTATGCGAAGTCGAAAATCAAATAAATAGGAGCATTAAGGCTCTAAGAACTGACCATGTCCGCAAGTATCTATTTGACCTATTCAATGAGTATTGTGAGGAAAAAGGGATCCTGAGACAATTGACTATTCCTGGTACTCCGCAACAAAATGATGTAGCAGGGAGAATGAGTCGTACTTTGTTAGACATGGTTAGGTCAGTGATGGCGCAGCTCATATTCCTATTTCTTTTTGGGGAGATGTGTTACTGACTGTTGCCTATATCCTTAATCGTGTGCCTTCTAAGTCAGTTCCTTCCACCCTATATGAATTGTGGACCGGCATAGAACCTGAATTGGGTAATTTACGACCATGGGATTCAGCTACTTATATACACAACAGCTCTCATCGGTATGGGAAGCTGGGCCCTCAAGCGAAAAAGTGTATCTTTATCAGATATTCTAATCACTCAAAAGGCCATGTGTTCATCGGTGAGCATCCTGATGGACGTGTAACTGAGATTGAGTCACGCGATGCGTATTTCCTAGAACAAGATTTTTCTAGAAGGAACGAAGTAGGGGGAGATCTTAGCCTCTTTGAGGTGGAAGATGCACCAATTTTTCTATTTGAGAATAGAGAAGAAATTCCTCATTCTCCTAGGGAAAGTGGGAGAATTCCACCTGATAATGGATTGGCTCCATCAAATCAGGATCCCCAATCTCGGAGAAGTGAACGTGGAAAACTACCCCGTCATCGTTTTCAGATTGAGTGGGAAAGTTTTATGATTTGTTTACATGATGACGCAGAGCCTAAGAATTTCAAAGAGGCTATGTCATCTCCTAAAAGGAAAAAATGGATTATTGCACAGAAAGCAGGGATGGAATCAACGAGGATTAATGGTGTATGGCAATATGTTGACCTCCCAGAAGGGCGCGGGGCTATTGGAAACAAATGGGTTTTCAAAGTAAAGCGCAATGCAGATGGTTTAGATGAAAGACATAGGGCTCTCCTTATGGAGAAAGACTACACCCAACTGGAAGGTGTTGACTACGAGGAAACTTTCTCCCCCGTGGTGAGAATTGCCTCGATACGCCTTATGCTAGCTATTGCCGCACATATGGATTTAGAACTTCATCAAATGGATGTTAAGACTGCATTTCTCAATGGAGAACTAGATGTGGAAATTTACATGGAGCAACCAGAGGGCTTCGTGATTAAAGGCCAAGAGCGCAAAGTTTGCAAGCTCTAAAAATCTATGTATGGCCTAAATCAATCATCTAGACAATGGTATTTAAAATTTGATTGAGCCATCGTTTCCAATGGGTTTACGATGATAAAGGAAAACCATTTTGTACGTTAAATAGTCTGGTAAAGGCTTATCCTGTCCTTATATGTTGATGATATCCTTATAGCTGGAAGTAACATGGAAATTTTTGTCGCCACAAAAGAGTGGTTGTCCTCAACTTTTGAGATGAAGGACATGGGAGAAGCAAGCGATGTGCTCGGGATTAAGATCCTTAAAGATCGTTCAAAGATACTTTTGGGTATGTCACAAGAGACATATATTAAAAGGGTTCTTGGGGGATTTCACATGAAAAATTGAAAGCCCATAGACATTCCAGTTGCTAAAGGTCATAACTTAATCCTTGAGATGTGCCCTAATACCCCTGAAGAGAAAGACAGGATGTCGCGAGTACCTTATTCCAATGCAATTGGGAGCCTGATGTATGCTATGATGTGTACTCGGCATGACATATGCTATGCTATTGGATTAGTTAGTCGGTACCAGTCGAATCCTGGTTTTGAGCACTGGCAATCAGTCAAGAGGATACTAAGGTATCTCAAAGGGACGAGCGACCTCATGCTATGCTACAAGGGTCAAGATCTACGTCTCAGTGGTTATTGTGATGCTAACTGGAATGTCGAAATAAGAGAGCAAAAATGCACATCAAGGTATGCTTTCTTGCTAAATGGCGGGGCCATCACATGGAGTAGTAAGAAATGATCAATTGTCGTTATGTCTTCAATGGAATCTGAGTTTGTAGCTTGTCAAGCCGCAATACAAGAATCTTATTGGTTAAGGAGGTTCTTTGAGAGTTTTGAATTTGTCACTCACGCTACTGATGCGGTGAAAATTCACACTGATATCACATCAATGATTGCTTATGCAAAAGACCCAAAGTATCATAGAAAGACTAAGCACATTGATAGGAGGTGTTGCTTTATTAGAGCCGCTCTTGCAAAGTAAGAAATAGTTGATCTCCTTACTAAACCTATACCAAGAGATGCTTTATTGTCTCATGTCAGGGCATTAGGTTTACGTAGATGGTAATGGATGCCTCTTTATTTTTATTTTTTCTAATACATGATGATTGTAGATGCATATTTTTTATGGATATTTATTAATAATCAATACAATTTGATAATGGATCATTGTTGTGATTAATTATTTATTTATGGGCATGGATATACACGCCGACATTGGTGCATAGAGAATGCATTACGTCAAAACTTGATTGATATGTCACCAGGTATGGGCTGGATTACTCACATAAGCAGTCACCTTTTGGCGCTAAGGAGAGCAACAAAGATGAGATGATGCATCGCCTTGGCAACTCCAAGATGAGATGTATATAGTGAAGATCGATGATAAATGTACATGTTGTTCATCATACCTTAAAGGATATCCAAATGAGAAATCTCTTTCACGACGCTTGTTGAAAGCGAGCAGTTAGAAAATTTGGATTAGGCGCAAGAATTGCGACTAAGTCAACATTTGTAGAGTGTAAGAGTTTGTGACATATACTTGTGTAGACAAGTAAAACTCCACTCTAGTGCATCTTCATATTATGCGTGCTTGCGACCTCTATGGAGGTCCGAAAATGGTTTACTGTTTTTCTCACCATGTGATTTCGTATGATAATTAGATTATACACATGTAACCTTATGACTTTTGACTTTGTTATTAAGTAAAGATTCGATGATTGCTACTTTATTATGTGTCCTATGGCCATGGATGATCCGGCTTAAAAGGTACATATCTGGGAAAGAAGTTGATTCTGAAACTTCATGGTATGGCGAGAGGAAGGTCATCAAACTCATGAGTATTTTATATTCACAGTCGAGAACTTCAGTTGACTTGATGGATCTGCAACACAAGTGTGAATGTATTTTCAAGAAGCTAGCATGAGGGTTAGACTAGCTCTACGAGGGATCAGAGTAGTCTAGACCAATGAGATTTTGATGGACCTAGGATACTACGAGATACAAACATTTTTTTTAAAGGGTTGATGTCTATATGTTGACACATATTGAGATGCTAGTATGGAGCTCCCAAAATGCAGGTACCTCGATGGTCGCACGGGCTATTTATTAATATGAACTTTTCTTTCTTCTGGTACAATCCACACACACTATGTGCGAGTGGGAGACGTTAGATATTCGGGTTGGATTCGAATATGGTCGTCTATATTTATGTGGCAAGTCCGGTAGAGTTTCATATTCCTTTAGGGTTTGGACCCTATATAAGCATATCTAGCATGTGTGTACAAAGTAAGTGATTCCACCGATATCACACAAAAAAGGTTTTACCATTATAAAAGTGGTAACTCTAACTCTAAGGAGAGTTACCATCAGGAGAAAAAATTTCAAGTTCTTAGCATGTGAATCAAGTTCATGCTCATCCTTGGAGATTGAAGTGTCTGTTGATCGTCATGTTGAAATGTTGTTGTTGCTGCTTCTTGTTCTCGCTAATCGGAGCTCAAGTTCAAGGTACGAACCGATACCCACTTCCGCTTTAATTGTATAAACTCTGATATTCGGGTTGGATCTGATACCTTTCCAGAGTTTCGGGTATTAGGGAACATCTCAAAATTTAAGTTCTGACCTTTAGCAAGCAGAAGGCTTCGTGACTAAAGGTCAAGAGCTCATTATTTATTATATCATTTGGCGTTTTTGAACTCAACCTTTAATTCCCACAAAGGCTTGGGTTTTGAATTTTAATGACGTGTTGTGGGTGTGAATGTCAAATTTTGGGCGACAATTAAGAGTAAGCCTTGGAGCGCATGATTACATTTGAGCGACGATTAAGAGTAAGCCTTGGAGCGCATGATTAGAAAACATGCAAGAGTAAATCGTTTGCGGCGTAAAAACTTTTTTTTTACTCGGCCAATAAAAAATGCATTAAAAAGAAAACAAAAAAGCAAAAAGATTACAAAGCTCATATGCCATGCGCAACTAACTAGCCATAAAGCCACCTAAAAGAGCAATGCTTATTTTAAATGATAATAAATCTCATCAGGTCATTCTATTGTTCGTAGAACATTGGCTATCCCTCATGAAATTCAAAAATATCCTCAGCAACTAACAAGCTTGCTTAGCCAAAGAATCTGCCGAGAAATTAACATCTCTATAGCTATGAATATATCGAATATGTGTATAGGACCTATGAGCCAAGTCACAAGGAACCTCGCCTTTTTCCAAAGCTTGAATGCAACTCATCGAGTCTGACCTAATGCAAATCTTCTGCTTGTTCCATTTTTTATCAACCATTAGGCCATAAATAACCGCACACACTTCGGCATAAAAATTTGTCTTCCAACCAAGGCCAACACATAAAGCGCCAAGCATTCTTGAATTCGCATCACTAAAAGAGACACCCGCCCAAGCTTGACCTGGATTCCCCAAAGACACACTATCACAACAAATCATAATCTCATCATCTTTCGGAGGAGACCAGCTAACTTCAATCGGCGTAGAAACTTTACATGATCTATGCGCCACCTTGAAATAATTCAAGATGCGCAAATCATCCTGATTATTAAACATGTGGCTTTTCATTCTAATTGAGTTATCACGAATTACATGATAAACTCTCCCCTTGAACCCATTCCAGTTAACATCCACACCATCGAAATACACCTTGTTGTGTTGATGCCAAAGCTCCGTGATAATAACAAGATTCGCAACAAGCCACAAATCTTTAATCATCCCACTCCTTACCTTAACAGCCTTATAAGAGTCCTCAAAATCTTCACACGACTGCAGATTAAAAATAGCAGTATCCCATGCCCAAATACAACACGCCAATGCAAAATAATATGGCTTAGCGTTTCACGAGTCCAATTTTGTGCACACCCCTTTAACTAGTGTGAACATAACAAAGCAATCCTATTGGTTGTCCTAAACAAATGGTTATCTATTTAATAAATTATTTTTTTAATTTAATTTTAATCTCAAGAAGGTAAGTAGGATAAATCATATCTACCCATTACCTAAAATACATCTTCCGGATAAATCATATCTACCCATTACCTAAAATACAAATCTTCCAATCACCTAAAATATACGGTGATGATCGTTTATACGAAGAAGTGTTAAGTTTTTTCGATTTTTTATGGTTATACTTTTAGTTAAGCTAGTTCTTGGATTTTGCTTTCACAGGAAGCTCAATGTATGTACGTTGTGTTAAGAAGCCAAAACTTAAAGCCAACATTACGAAAATAAACATAGTTTCAGAACGCCAATCTGACTATCATGCTAGATTACAAGGATCAAAGATAGGTAGTATATAGGGAAAAACAAATCTATAAAAAAGTTAGTTACCCAAATGATCAGGATTCAGCCATAAGAATAAGTGATAGATCATAGGTTATGAAACATATAAAATTTGACGCAAACAAGATTAAGTCTTATCGAAAGAAAATTGATAATTAACTTCATTATCATAAAAATGAAATGTGATCAGAAGCGTGATTAAGAATGGACGATCATCAGAAATAAGGTTAAAGGAAAGATTGATTCAGTTTACAACCAAATACAAAAAAAAAAATACTTGAGTTTATCGATTACCGTATACGATTTAGGGAATGATTGAGAACTTAGCTAGGATCAAAGAAGATTACGATTTTTTTATTGAACAATTTTTAGATTAGGCAAAAAAAATAATTTACATTTATTGGTTAGTTTGATAACTATGAAAAATCAAGGGTTGAAGTCTGGAAAAGTGATCAATTTGATGTTCAACAAAGCACAGATTTACGAGAAAGAAAATAAAAAGGTAAACCAGATAATCTAGGTAATGTGATTTTAGCTCACTTGACTCATCCATTCAATAAAGAAAAAAGGTAAGAAAGGGAAGGTTGGATATGCTGCCATCAAGCTAGACATGTCCAAGGCCTACGACAGATTGGAATGGTCATTCTTAGCTAAAGTAATGGCTAAATTAGGATTCCATCCGGATTGGATTAGGCTGGTGATGAATTTCCTAAATTCAGTGTCATATTCAGTTCTTCTAAATGGTTTTCCTATGGGAAAGTTCAAGCCAGAAAGGGGACTTAGGCAAGGGGATCCCTTGTCCCCCTATTTATACATCCTTAGTGCTGAAGATTTCTCATCCTATATCAAATACTTGGAAAATTATAACCTTATTCATGGAATCAAATGTGAAAAGACAGCTCCAGTTGTTAGCCATTTATTGTTTGCGGACCACCAAAGCAACTATCTCTGACTTCCATGCCATACGAGATTGTCTGCAGAAATATTGCAAAGCAAGTGGACAAGAAATCAACTTCAGTTAGTCAGGTCTTTTTTTTTGGTGGAAAAATCCACCCAAAACATAAGAAGATTATGGCAAAGATTTTAAATATCAAAAATCTTAGTCTTGGAGAGAAATATTTGGGCGCTCCAATTACTATCCTCAAGTCTAAGATTCAAACTCACATCTCTTTATTTAACTCTGTGGAGAAGAGGGTGATAGACACATTTATATGTCTATTTTCATCTCTTTTGTGTATTTTGTTAGTACCCATTTGTTCTTATTACGGTGTTTTTATGTTTGTTTAGGTATTTTTGGAGAAAATACCTTTCTGTGGAAAGAGTTGCTCAAAAAGTGATAATTTACACCCCGGAGAAAAGTACCAAAGGCACCCCAGAAATGCACCGGAAACGTCCCAGAAATGTCCCGGAGGAACCCAGAAAAATTACTATTTCCACCCAAGAATTACTATTTCAGCCCAAATTGCTAAAGGGACACCCGTACAGGATTAGGGGGAGGCCAGTTTTCTTCCCAAATTCAAATTCCAAAATTGGCGGGAAACTTAATTATCGTCTGCATGATTTGGAGTTGAATTTTTGGACGTGTTTTTGCGAGATTCAACACCTGAAATCAATTGGGCTGGGCTTGAATTCACAGGACAGAGTTAGTACAAGCATTTTGATCGAGCAAAATGGGCCAAGTAAGCCGTGGGAGGAAATCAAAGTTAAACAGGGGAAGATATTATCGGGTGCACTGTGAGCAAAATTTGGAAAGTTTGTGGACAAACAGAGGAAGATATCTTCTCTTATAAAGTTTGTATGTGGCTTATGGAAGTATTACAACTCATTTGCGCAGGCAGAAGAGGTGGAAAAGATCGTATCTTGGCTGACAGTGAAGAAAATAAAATAAATATTTTCCCGAGTAAATGAGAATTATATGGAGTTATTACGAGGGATTAAATGCTGCTGTTGGGTATAAATTAACTCCTTGGGTCGAGTAGAAGGGCTGTCGAGAGTCTGGGGGGCTGAGGAGAGCCAGAGAAGAAGAAATTCGAGTTTTCCCAAACTCGGGTACTGCTGCTGCTGATGAACACGAAGAACGTACTCGCAGCAGCAGTCATTTATCAACAGTGAAAGAGACTCACAGGCGTGGGTCGTAGGTGTGGGTCTTAGGGATTCAGTAACAATAGCACCTCTTCTGTGTCGTTTAAATTGGACGCCTTCTGTGGGTCGCAGAATCCTGTTTAATACTTTTTATTTATCTTTTCTCTTCATTGTAAAACACTTTTGAGCATCAATGAAATATTTTGAGAGGTTTTCCAACATGATGAGCGGCTAAATTCTTGGTGATTGAGGCAATGGAGGATCTATTCACTCATGTTTGATTGGTAATATTTTTATTTATAATTTCTTTAATTATTTACTTTATTTAATTCACTTGGATAAATATAAAAAAAAAAAAGAGAAAATGGTTTTCTTAATTAGTTGTGAATCAGTTTGATGTTTTATGCTTAGAATAATTCTTTGATAAATCATGCTTAAGGATTACAACTTAATATTTGGACACCTTTTAAATTAAAAAGTGATTTAATAAGAAAAAGAGCTTAATAATAATTTCCGAAATATTATTTATAACCAATCAACTTGAAGTGGTAGTGAATCCTGAGTCTTAATCCTTATAAAATCTTGACATTACTATCAAAAAAAAAAATTAATTTCCTTCATTCATTTATTTATTTAAATCTTTAAAAAAAAGTTACCTCTCGCCCAAACTGTTAATATTTTTGTATAATTATTTATTAAGTCTAAAAAATTATCCTTCACAAGTCCGAGAGTTTGAACCTCATTACTACAACCACGAAAAATCTTTAATCATTTTGGCGCCGCCGACGCGGACCTGTGCTTAGGTAGAATTTTTTTTAGGTTTATTATTTTTTTTCCTTTTTACGTTTCTTTTTGTCTTTGATTTGCAGGTTCGAAGTGGAGTACTAAGGACCTTGGAAGGAAAATCTTAAAGCGGAAGGAGCGAAAGAAGAATTTTTTTTTTGTTTTTATATATAGAAAAGAGAGAAAAAAAAAAGAAAGATTTTTTATATATATTTTTTTTAGGTTATTTTTCTTTTTCTTTTGCACTTTACTTTATTTGGACTCTTGGACTTTATTATTTTATTTTTTTAACCCTACGGAAGGGTATTATTATTAAAAAAAAAAAAAAAATTTATATAAACTGTGTGCAGGGAAGGACGACGATTACTATATCGTCTCGGCCCCTCGGGTTCGCACACGGCATAGGAATCGTGGCCCGAGTCGACGACAACGGTTCATCGCCCGTCTGGTACGGGAGGTAAGTCCAATCGAAACACCCGCGAATCTCCTGCAAGCGGGTTACTGTCTGTCTTAAGGTGATAATTGTTTGAGGACGAACCGGACTGTCTTTATTTTCCTAGTAAAGGGAAAGGCCTGGCCTAAACAAGATAAGGGTTCGGATTTCATCACCGTTCCCTTCTTGCCCGCCTTAGGAAAACAAAACCTAACGCGAACCCAAGCTTAAAATTTGGAATAGAACGAGGCCGATAGGGTAACGAGCTTAATAGGAAACTCGTTCGAAAAATATTGGTTGCTCTTTAAGCACACTCCAAAGTTCATGATGGTTTCTGTGAGTTGAATGCGTGACTGCGCCGCCTTGTGATAGCGGTGAGGCCTTGGGTATCAAAGATCCACTGAGCTTCCCTCGCCTCAATTCAACTTACTTTGACTCGGATTGATTCCAGAGGGGTTTGCTCAAATTGCAACGAATTCCCTTTCGAAAGATAGAAGCTGGTCTAGAAACAATCTAAGTGGAGCCATCATGCTTTTTGTTTGCTAGAAATATTTAGGTTTGCTTTGGTGGAGTCGAGTCGGCCTTGTTTGTGATTGTATAGAATCCCTCTGTAGTTTATATTTCTTCGGTGATGAATCCTTTTGAGGAGACGCCACCTGCGATGACGTTGCGAGAATATATGTCTAGAAATTCTCGTTATCAAGAGACGTCTTCGGAAATGACTCTTGGTGAATATATGCGTGGGCAGTGATATATGGATACTCCAACTTTTATTGAGGAATCACCTCTAACGATCTATGAGAAATATTATAAACATAGACCATGTAGTTGGGAACAAAGCTTGAGAATTCGTGAATATCAAAAATTATATTGTGATGATGATGAGGAGGAGGATGGTGATTATGATTATAATGATATTTCTAGTTCAAATCCAAATAATTTTAATAATTATTTACCTATTCAAAAGGACGAGGATTTGACTAGAAATACCCCCGTTTTAGACGATGATTACGAAACCGATGATGGTTTAGAGGAAAGAGTCTACCCTGAGAATACTGTTTTAGAATCTAGCGATTTAGAAACACTAGTCTTAGAAGATGATAAACTCGTAGAAATGAGTGAGTATGAACCCAACTTAGAAGAATCTATTGACCATTTCCAGGAATCTGATGACCTAGAAATTAGGGAAGTTGTGACTAGTCTTTCTAGAGACATAGAAAACTCTAAGTTTGGGGGTGATTATCATTCTCCGTGTGCTTTAACTCTTAAGTACCCTCCTGTAGGACTTGACATTTTTGCCTCAACCATCTTACAAGATTATCTTCATACACGTTTTCCCGAACCTAATGATGTCCAGAAAGAAGCTCAGTTGTTAGAAACCCATCCTCTGGTTGATGTGGTTAACCCAGGCTATGATACCAAGATTGACTTTGTTTTCCCACCAAAAACTTTTCAACCAATTGTGGGAACTTTTTATTTTAAGATGTGTCGGTTATTAAGTTTTGAGACTAAACCTAATCACTTTAGGATATTAGGGTCGACACATTTTCTTAAGGAAGACCACCTCTTTCACCGTGGTCAACTATGTAAGTCATATCTGATTGACTTAGAGGATCCACAATTATTTAGGTTATTACTTCGTGATTCTAAGTTCGTATTTGAGTTTTTACAGACTCTAAGACCTAGTGATTCGGATCCCATCTATGAAGAAACGCAGCCAATGAAAATATTCTATTTAGACCCTTTCATAGAACCTGAACCTGAACCGCAATTAGCGATAGTTTTCAGGAAACTAGGTAAGGGCATGCTTTTCTTGTCCATTTTCTTGGTTCACTGCAGTTTCCTATGGTCAGCTCTTTTTGGTTTTGAAGACCCACAGTTATTTCGACTGTTACTTTATGGTTCGAGTTGACCAATCCTTTTCTAAGTCTGGCTGAAGACTTTAAACTTAGCACTTCTTGGGAAGTAACCCAATCTCATGCAACATGGTAATATCTTTCCTTAACTCTTTTTCTTCAAGTGGTAACAGTTTCTCCTTGTTCATGCTTTTAATTTTATCTTTAGAACATTGAGGACAATGTTAGATTTAAGTTTGGGGGTGGGGAAGAAACTTTTTGTTAGTTTTAAGTTGCAATAAATAAACTCCAGAGCCTAGAAATTTACGCCTATTAAGGATAGCACTAACCAATCTAAGTGGATGGAAACATTTTTGTTTTAGGAGATGAGGAACCAATCTGACTAGATGGAAACATCTATAGAGTCTATTCATAAAAGCACAGAGCTCAGGTGTTAGAAATAACATGATAGTTTCGCCATATCTCGTCGAGTCCTTTTCACTTTCTATTT
Source organism: Papaver somniferum (assembly GCF_003573695.1). Lineage (NCBI taxonomy): Eukaryota > Viridiplantae > Streptophyta > Magnoliopsida > Ranunculales > Papaveraceae > Papaver > Papaver somniferum. Next base: position 131,520,657 of record NC_039366.1, read on the forward strand.
TTAGTTTTCTTTTATTTCAAGTGATTTGGTGGGGCACACGATTCAAGTTGTTACCTTTGCTAGGGTGAAATAGAGTGACTGAGTTATCAAAAAAAAAAAAAAAAAAGACCGGACCAGTTAGACCAATCGGAATAAGTATTAACACTTGGATAGCAATATGCGTGTGTTCTCCCTGTTTCCGTCGCCTAAGCAAGCGTGGAATGCAGGACCCGTGGGAACTATCGTGTAATCTGCTGACAAGAAGCATGCACTTGGATCCAAAAGATCTATTCATGCCGTTAAGTTAAAAAAAATAAATAAAAAAAAAAAAAATGGTTATTGTTATGTGTAGTCAACTGCTGGTTCCCTTGTATTTGCCAGTTTGTTGATCTAGATTTAAGTTATTGACCACTGGTTCCCTTGTATATGCCAGTGTGTTAATATTAGTCAGACCGGTATCTCAGTCATTTAGGTTAGGTTCACCTTGGCAGAGGCCTTCAGACAGATATGGGAAACACCGTTCACTTTTCAACCATCTACATTTTTCTTTTTCCATCTTCTTAATCTTTTCATGTGATTAGTCTGACTCCGAGTATGATGTCCATCGTGAAACTATCTTAGTAGAGCTCTGTCACTTATATGAATTTTAGTATGCTTGAGTGCAAACTCGTATACAGCAATTGGAATTTCGCGTCAGGGTACTTCCTCCTGTAATTAATAAGTATGCCAACCAAGGAGGTTCTTTAGTGCTTTCCAAGGTTCTGCGTAGATAGCTAGGGTCTTGAGTATTGGTTTTTGTGGGTACACCTCTGATAAACCCACCCGAGATTAACTCGGTCACTTTTCAAGAATAAATTTTGCTCGAGGACTAGCAAATAATAAGTTTGGGGGTATTTGATAGACGCATTTATGTGTCTATTTTCATCTCTTTTGTGTATTTTGTTAGTATCCATTTTTGCTTATTGTGGTGTTTTTATGTTTGTTTAGGTGTTTTTGGAGAAATACCCCTTGTGTAGAAAGAGTTGCTCAATAAGTAATGTTTTACACCCCGGAGAAATGCACCCCAGAAATGCACCGGAAACGTCCCAGAAATGTACCGGAGGATCCCAGAAAAATTATCATTTCCACCCCAAAATTACTATTTCCACCCAAATTACTATTCGCACCCCAGCACTCTGGATAAGGGGCACCTTCTTCTCAAATTCAAATAAACTTTTTGGCGGGAAAATTGGTTCATCAACTGGCAGAATTTCAATCGACAAAATGAAGGTGTTGTGGTGCGATTCAATGGCTCAAACTTGGTAAGAAGATGTGATATAGGATAAGGAACACGTTTTGGGCTTTTGGTTCGATCAAATTTGGCCATAATTAGCTGTACAATTCACGGAAGCAAAACAGGGAAACACGGGTTGGACACGGGATTGGAGAAGATTTGAGCGTGTTCTTCTCATGCATGAGGGCTCTAGAAACGTTTTGGGTCGTGTTTAAGCACTTATAGAGTGACCAGGATGGAAATCTATGCGTACCAGAGCAAGAATGGAAAGAAAATATTCCCAAGAATATTTTTCTTTACTGCCGAGTTAAAGAGAATTATATGGAGTAATTGAGGGAGATTCAACGAGCTGTATGTGTATAAATATGTTCCCTGGGAGTACTAGAGAGGCTGTCGAGAGTTGGGAGAAGAGAGGAGAGCCACAGACGCAGAAATCAAGAGTTGATCAAACTCTGCTGCTGCTGCTGCTGCTGATGAAGAACACCAAGAACACGAAGAACGGACTCGCAGTAGCAGTAGTTTATCAACAGTGGAAATGACTCACGTCAGTGGGTCGTAGGTGTGGGTCGTAGCATTTCAGCGACAACAGCACCTCAGCTTTGTCGTTAATTTTGGACGCCTTCTGTGGGTCGCAGAATTCTGTTTTAGAACATTTACTTATCTTTTTCTTTATTGTCCTGGCCTAAACAAGATAAGGGTTCGGATTTCATCACCGTTCCCTTCTTGCCCGCCTTAGGAAAACGAAACCGAACGCGAACCTAAGCTTTAAAATTTGGAATAGAACGAGACCGATAGGGTAACGAGCTTAATAGGAAACTCGTTCGAAAAATATTGGTTGCTCTTTAAGCACACTCCAAAGTTCATGACGGTTTCTGTGAGTTGAATGCGTGACTGCGCTGCCTTGTGATAGCGGTGAGGCCTTGGGTATCAAAGCTCCACTGAGCTTCCCTCGCCTCAATTCAACTTACTTTGACTCGGATTGATTCCAGAGGGGTTTGCTCAAATTGCAACGAATTCCCTTTCGAAAGATAGAAGCTGGTCTAGAAACAATCTAAGTGGAGCCATCATGCTTTTTGTTTGCTAGAGATCTTTAGGTTTGCTTTGGTGGAGTCGAGTCGGCCTTGTTTGTGATTGTATAGAATCCCTCTGTAGTTTATATTTCTTCGGTGATGAATCCTTTTGAGGAGACGCCACCTGCGATGACGTTGCGAGAATATATGTCTAGAAATTCTCGTTATCAAGAGACGTCTTCGGAAATGACTCTTGGTGAATATATGCGTGGGCAGCGATATATGGATACTCCAACTTTTATTGAGGAATCACCTCTAACGATATATGAGAAATATTATAAACATAGACCATGTAGTTTGGAACAAAGATTGAGAATTCTTGAATTTCAAAAATTGTATCATGATGATGAGGATAGTGATGATGAAGAATCTGAAATATGTGGGAATAGTGATCAGGAATTTGTTACCCCAGTTGAGCCTTATAATGATTATATTATTTCTGGTTCAGATCCTAATAATTTTAAAAATTATTCACCTATTCAAAAGGACGAGGATTTGACTAGAGATACCCCCGTTTCAGACGATGTAGTATATCCTGTTTACGAAACCGATGATGGTTTAGAGGAACCAGTTTATCTTGATTTAGAAACAATAGTCTTATATGAACTCGTAGAGATTAGCGAGGATGAACCTGACTTAGAAAAATCAATTGCCGACCTAGAAATTAGGGAGGTTATGACCAGTCTATCTAGAGACGCCGAAAACTCTAAGTTTGGGGGTGAGTATCATTCTCCATGTGCTTTAACTCTTAGTAAGGTCCCTCACTTGGGACTTGACATCAGTGCCTCAAACATCTTACAAGATTATCTTCATAATCGTTTTCCAGAACCTAATGATATCCAACAAGAGTCTCAAATGTTAGAAACCCATCATCTGGTTGATGTGGTTAACCCATGCAATAATACCAAGATTGATTTTGTTTTCCCACCAAATAGTTTTCTTCCAATTGTGGGAACGTATAGATTTCAAATGTGTCATTTATTAAGTTGTGAGAGTAAACCTAAGTGCCTTAGAAAATTAGAATCGACACATTTGCTTAAGAATGACCACAATTCTCACTGTGGTCAACTTTGTAAGTCATATCTGACTGACTTAGAGGATCCGCAATTATTTAGGTTATTACTTCGTGATTCTAAGTTCGTATTTGAGTTTTTACAGACTCTAAGACCTAGTGATTCGGATCCCATCTATGAAGAAACGCAGCCAATGAAAATATTCTATTTAGACCCTTTCATAGAACCTGAACCTGAACCACAATTAGATATAAATATCTTAATCAGGAAACTAGATAAGGGCATGTTATTCTTGTTCACTTTCTTGGGTTATTGTAGTTTCCTTTGGTCAGCTCTTTTTCGTTTTGAAGACCCACAGTTATTTCGACTGTTACTTTATGGTTCGAGTTGACTAATCCTTTCCTAAGTCTGGCTGAAGACTTCAAACTTAGCACTTCTTGGGAGGTAACCCAATCTCATGCAACCCGGTAATATCCTTCCTTCACTCTTTTGCTTCAAATAGTAACTGTCTCTCCTTGTTCATGCTTTTAATTTCATCTTTAGAACATTGAGGACAATGTTAGATTTAAGTTTGGGGGTATGGGAGAAACTTTTTAGTTGCAATAAATAAACTCCAGAGCCTAGAAATTTATGCGTATTTAGGATAGCACTAACCAATCTAAGTGGATGGAAACATTTTTGTTTTAGGAGTTGAGGAACCAATCTGACTAGATGGAAACATCTATAGAGTCTATTCATAAAAGCACAAAGCTCAGGTGTTAGAAATAACATGATAGTTTCGCCATATCTTGTCGAGTCCTTTTCACTTTCTATTTTTAGTTTTCTTTTGTTTCAAGTGATTTGGTGGGGCACACGATTCAAGTTGTTACCTTTGCTAGGGTGAAATAGAGTGACTGAGTTACCTTTTAAAAAAAAAAAAAAAAAAAAGAAGACCGGACCAGTTAGACCAATCGGAATAAGTATTAACACTTGGATAGCAATATGCGTGTGTTCTCCCTGTTTCCGTCGCCTAAGCAAGCGTGGAATGCAGGACCCGTGGGAACTATCGTGTAATCTGCTGACAAGAAGCATGCGCTTGGATCAAAAAGATCTATTCATGCCGTTAAGTAAAAAAAAAAAAAATGGTTATTGTTATGTGTAGTCAACTGCTGGTTCCCTTGTATTTGCCAGTTTGTTGATCTAGATTTAAGTTATTGACCACTGGTTCCCTTGTATATGCCAGTGTGTTAATATTAGTCAGACCGGTATCTCAGTCATTTAGGTTAGGTTCATCTTGGCAGAGGCCTTCAGACAGATATGGGAAACACCGTTCACTTTTCAACCATCTACATTTTTCTTTTTCCATCTTCTTAATCTTTTCATGTGATTAGTCTGACTTCGAGTATGATGTCCATCGTGAAACTATCTTAGTAGAGCTCTGTCACTTATATGAATTTTAGTATGCTTGAGTGCAAACTCGTGTACAGCAATTGGAATTTCGCATCAGGGTTCTTCCTCTTAGAGTCAATAATTGTATGCCAACCAAGGAGGTTCTTTAGTGCTTTCCAAGGTTCTGCGTAGATAGCTAGGGTCTGGAGTATTGGTTTTTGTGGGTACACCTCTGATAAACCCACCCGAGATTAACTCGGTCACTTTTCTAGATTAGATTTGCTCGGGACTAGCAAATAATAAGTTTGGGGGTATTTGATAGACACATTTATGTGTCTATTTTCTTCTCTTTTGTGTATTTTGTTAGTATCCATTTGTTCTTATTACGGTGTTTTTATGTTTGTTTAGGTGTTTTTGGAGAAAATACCCTTCTGTGGAAAGAGTTGCTCAAAAAGTGATGATTTACACCCCGGAGAAATGTACCGAAGGCACCCCAGAAATGCACCGGAAACGTCCCAGAAATGTACCGGAGGATCCCAGAAAAATTATCATTTCCACCCCAAAATTACTATTTCCACCCAAATTACTATTCGCACCCCAGCACTCTGGATAAGGGGCACCTTCTTCTCAAATTCAAATAAACTTTTTGGCGGGAAAATTGGTTCATCAACTGGCAGAATTTCAATCGACAAAATGAAGGTGTTGTGGTGCGATTCAATGGCTCAAACTTGGTAAGAAGATGTGATATAGGATAAGGAACACGTTTTGGGCTTTTGGTTCGATCAAATTTGGCCATAATTAGCTGTACAATTCACGGAAGCAAAACAGGGAAACACGGGTTGGACACGGGATTGGAGAAGATTTGAGCGTGTTCTTCTCATGCATGAGGGCTCTAGAAACGTTTTGGGTCGTGTTTAAGCACTTATAGAGTGACCAGGATGGAAATCTATGCGTACCAGAGCAAGAATGGAAAGAAAATATTCCCAAGAATATTTTTCTTTACTGCCGAGTTAAAGAGAATTATATGGAGTAATTGAGGGAGATTCAACGAGCTGTATGTGTATAAATATGTTCCCTGGGAGTACTAGAGAGGCTGTCGAGAGTTGGGAGAAGAGAGGAGAGCCACAGACGCAGAAATCAAGAGTTGATCAAACTCTGCTGCTGCTGCTGCTGCTGATGAAGAACACCAAGAACACGAAGAACGGACTCGCAGTAGCAGTAGTTTATCAACAGTGGAAATGACTCACGTCAGTGGGTCGTAGGTGTGGGTCGTAGCATTTCAGCGACAACAGCACCTCAGCTTTGTCGTTAATTTTGGACGCCTTCTGTGGGTCGCAGAATTCTGTTTTAGAACATTTACTTATCTTTTTCTTTATTGTCCTGGCCTAAACAAGATAAGGGTTCGGATTTCATCACCGTTCCCTTCTTGCCCGCCTTAGGAAAACGAAACCGAACGCGAACCTAAGCTTTAAAATTTGGAATAGAACGAGACCGATAGGGTAACGAGCTTAATAGGAAACTCGTTCGAAAAATATTGGTTGCTCTTTAAGCACACTCCAAAGTTCATGACGGTTTCTGTGAGTTGAATGCGTGACTGCGCTGCCTTGTGATAGCGGTGAGGCCTTGGGTATCAAAGCTCCACTGAGCTTCCCTCGCCTCAATTCAACTTACTTTGACTCGGATTGATTCCAGAGGGGTTTGCTCAAATTGCAACGAATTCCCTTTCGAAAGATAGAAGCTGGTCTAGAAACAATCTAAGTGGAGCCATCATGCTTTTTGTTTGCTAGAAATCTTTAGGTTTGCTTTGGTGGAGTCGAGTCGGCCTTGTTTGTGATTGTTTAGAATCCCTCTGTAGTTTATATTTCTTCGGTGATGAATCCTTTTGAGGAGACGCCACCTGCGATGACGTTGCGAGAATATATGTCTAGAAATTCTCGTTATCAAGAGACGTCTTCGGAAATGACTCTTGGTGAATATATGCGTGGGCAGCGATATATGGATACTCCAACTTTTATTGAGGAATCACCTCTAACGATCTATGAGAAATATTATAGACATAGACCATGTAGTTTGGAACAAAGATTGAGAATTCTTGAATTTCAAAAATTGTATCATGATGATGAGGATAGTGATGATGAAGAATCTGAAATATGTGGGAATAGTGATCAGGAATTTGTTACCCCAGTTGAGCCTTATAATGATTATATTATTTCTGGTTCAGATCCTAATAATTTTAAAAATTATTCACCTATTCAAAAGGACGAGGATTTGACTAGAGATACCCCCGTTTCAGACGATGTAGTATGTCCTGTTTACGAAACCGATGATGGTTTAGAGGAACCAGTTTATCTTGAGATCGAGTCAAACGATTTAGAAACAATAGTCTTAGATGAACTTGTAGAGATTAGCGAGGATGAACCTGACTTAGAAAAATCAATTGCCGACCTAGAAATTAGGGAGGTTATGACCAGTCTATCTAGAGACGCCGAAAACTCTAAGTTTGGGGGTGAGTATCATTCTCCATGTGCTTTAACTCTTAGTAAGGTCCCTCACTTCGGACTTGACATCAATGCCTCACCCATCTTACGAGACTATCTTCATAATCGTTTTCCAGAACCTAATGATATCCAACAAGAGTCTCAACTGTTAGAAACCCATCCTCTGGTTGATGTGGTTAACCCAGGCAATAATACCAAGATTGATTTTGTTTTCCCACCAAATAGTTTTCTTCCAAATGTGGGAACATATAGATTTCAAATGTGTCGAATATTAAGTCGTGAGACTAAACCTAAATGCTTTAGGAAATTAGAATCGACACATTTGCTTAAGAATGACCACTACTCTCATTGTGGTCAAATTTGTAAGTCAAATCTTATTGACTTAGAGGATCCTCAGTTATTTAGGTTATTATTGTGCGCTTCTAAGATCATATTTGAGTTTTTCCAGACTCTAGGACCTAATAATTTGGATCCAACCTATGAGGAAATGCATCCGAGGAAAATATTTTATTTAGACCCTTTCATAGAACCTGAACCTGAACCACAATTAAATATAAATATCTTAATCAAGAAACTAGATAAGGGCATGTTATTCTTGTTCACTTTCTTGGGTTATTGTAGTTTCCTTTGGTCAGCTCTTTTTCGTTTTGAAGACCCACAGTTATTTCGACTGTTACTTTATGGTTCGAGTTGACTAATCCTTTCCTAAGTCTGGCTGAAGACTTTAAACTTAGCACTTCTTGGGAGGTAACCCAATCTCATGCAACCCGGTAATATCCTTCCTTCACTCTTTTGCTTCAAATAGTAACTGTCTCTCCTTGTTCATGCTTTTAATTTCATCTTTAGAACATTGAGGACAATGTTAGATTTAAGTTTGGGGGTATGGGAGAAACTTTTTAGTTGCAATAAATAAACTCCAGAGCCTAGAAATTTATGCGTATTTAGGATAGCACTAACCAATCTAAGTGGATGGAAACATTTTTGTTTTAGGAGTTGAGGAACCAATCTGACTAGATGGAAACATCTACAGAGTCTATTCATAAAAGCACAGAGCTCAGGTGTTAGAAATAACATGATAGTTTCGCCATATCTTGTCGAGTCCTTTTCACTTTCTATTTTTAGTTTTCTTTTGTTTCAAGTGATTTGGTGGGGCACACGATTCAAGTTGTTACCTTTGCTAGGGTGAAATAGAGTGACTGAGTTACCTTTTCAAAAAAAAAAATAAAAAAAAAAAAAAAAAAATAATATTAGACCGGACCAGTTAGACCAATCGGAATAAGTATTAACACTTGGATAGCAATATGCGTGTGTTCTCCCTGTTTCCGTCGCCTAAGCAAGCGTGGAATGCAGGACCCGTGGGAACTATCGTGTAATCTGCTGACAAGAAGCATGCGCTTGGATCAAAAAGATCTATTCATGCCGTTAAGTTAAAAAAAAAAGAGTGAATGGTTATGTGTAGTCAACTGCTGGTTCCCTTGTATTTGCCAGTTTGTTGATCTAGATTTAAGTTATTGACCACTGGTTCCCTTGTATATGCCAGTGTGTTAATATTAGTCAGACCGGTATCTCAGTCATTTAGGTTAGGTTCACCTTGGCAGAGGCCTTCAGACAGATATGGGAAACACCGTTCACTTTTCAACCATCTACATTTTTCTTTTTCCATCTTCTTAATCTTTTCATGTGATTAGTCTGACTCCGAGTATGATGTCCATCGTGAAACTATCTTAGTAGAGCTCTGTCACTTATATGAATTTTAGTATGCTTGAGTGCAAACTCGTATACAACAATTGGAATTTCGCGTCAGGGTACTTTCTCCTGTAATTAATAAGTATGCCAACCAAGGAGGTTCTTTAGTGCTTTCCAAGATTTTTCGTAGATAGCTAGGGTCTGGAGTATTGGTTTTTGTGGGGTACACCTCTGATAAACCCACCCGAGATTAACTCGGTCACTTTTCAAGAATAAAATTTGCTCGAGGACTAGCAAATAATAAGTTTGGGGGTATTTGATAGACACATTTATGTGTCTATTTTCATCTCTTTTGTGTATTTTGTTAGTACCCATTTGTTCTTATTACGGTGTTTTTATGTTTGTATAGGTGTTTTTGGAGAAAATACCTTTCTGTGGAAAGAGTTGCTCAAAAAGTGATGATTTACACCCCGAGAAAAGTACTAAATGCACCCCAGAAATGCACCGGAAACGTCCCAGAAATGTCCCGGAGGAACCCAGAAAAATTACTATTTCCACCCAAGAATTACTATTTCAGCCCAAATTGCTAAAGGGACACCCGTACAGGATTAGGGGGAGGCCAGTTTTCTTCCCAAATTCAAATTCCAAAATTGGCGGGAAACTTAATTATCGTCTGCATGATTTGGAGTTGAATTTTTGGACGTGTTTTTGCGAGATTCAACACCTGAAATCAATTGGGCTGGGCTTGAATTCACAGGACAGAGTTAGTACAAGCATTTTGATCGAGCAAAATGGGCCAAGTAAGCCGTGGGAGGAAATCAAAGTTAAATAGGGGAAGATATTATCGGGTGCACTGTGAGCTAAATTTGGAAAGTTTGTGGACAAACAGGGGAAGATATCTTCTCTTATAAAGTTTTTATGTGGCTTATGGAAGTATTACAACTCATTTGCGCAGGCAGAAGAGGTGGAAAAGATCGTATCTTGGCTGACAGTGAAGAAAATAAAATAAATATTTTCCTGAGTAAATGAGAATTATATGGAGTTATTGCGAGGGATTAAATGCTGCTGTTGGGTATAAATTAACTCCTTGGGTCGAGTAGAAGGGCTGTCGAGAGTCTGGGGGGCTGAGGAGAGCCAGAGAAGAAGAAATTCGAGTTTTCCCAAACTCGGGTACTGCTGCTGCTGATGAACACGAAGAACGTACTCGCAGCAGCAGTCATTTATCAACAGTGAAAGAGACTCACAGGCGTGGGTCGTAGGTGTGGGTCTTAGGGATTCAGTAACAATAGCACCTCTTCTGTGTCGTTTAAATTGGACGCCTTCTGTGGGTCGCAGAGTCCTGTTTAATACTTTTTATTTATCTTTTCTCTTTATTGTAAAACACTTTTGAGCATCAATGAAATATTTTGAGAGGTTTTCCAACATGATGAGCGGCTAAATTCTTGGTGATTGAGGCAATGGAGGATCTATTCACTCATGTTTGATTGGTAATATTTTTATTTATAATTTCTTTAATTATTTACTTTATTTAATTCACTTGAATAAATATTAAAAAAAAAAAGAGAAAATGGTTTTCTTAATTAGTTGTGAATCAGTTTGGTGTTTTATGCTTAGAATAATTCTTTGATGAATCATGCTTAAGGATTACAACTTAATATTTGGACACCTTTTAAATTAAAAAGTGATTTAATAAGAAAAAGAGCTTAATAATAATTTCCGAAATATTATTTATAACCAATCAACTTGAAGTGGTAGTGAATCCTGAGCCTTAATCCTTATAAAATCTTGACATTACTATCAAAAAAAAAATAATTTCCTTCATTCATTTATTTATTTAAATCTTAAAAAAAAAAGTTACCTCTCGCCCAAACTGTTAATATTTTTGTATAATTATTTATTAAGTCTAAAAAATTATCCTTCACAAGTCCGAGAGTTTGAACCTCATTACTACAACCACGAAAAATCTTTAATCAGAGGGTAAATGGATGGTTAACACAATTTTTATCTCAGGCAGGAAAGACCACCTTGGTGAAACATGTCGGACAAGCAATGTCCTTATATCAAATGACAATCTTTTTAATACCAAAAAGCTTGTGTCATAAAATCGACTCCCGCCTGGATAGTTATTGGTGGGGAGAGGACCCCAACACAAAAAAGAGGAAATTGCATCTCATCACCTATGAAAATATTTGTAGAACAAAGAAAGAGGGGGGTTAGGATTTCGAATTAGTGAAATAAACAATTTGGCAATGTTGTCCATAAGTGTGTGTAGGTTGATTGAGAATTCTGATTCTCTCCTAGCTCGAGTCCTAAAAGCAAAGTATTATGCTGAATCAGATGTGCTAAATGCTACTTGCCCAAATACTGCTTCTTGGGCATGGAAATGCCTTCACCGCACTATGAGCAATATTAAGCCTTTTATTGCTTGGGTGATGGGGGAAGGAAACTATATTGATCCTTGGTGTGAGAATTGGATCCCGGGAAAAGGGACTGCAACACCAAAAGCTAATGTTGAACCCAATAAAACTCTAAGGGTAATGGACCTAATAAACCATGATTTAAGAATTTGGGATACAGTAAAATTGAGTGATGTGTTTGATCAAACTTCCAAAGATTTGATTGAACAAATCCCGCTTAGTTTGGAGGCTTCTAATGACATAAGAATCTGGATACCATCTAAGGATGGCACCTTCTCTACTAAATCGGCATATTCAGTGCTTAGTGTGAGTGGTGATACTACAAATGCAGATTTATGGACTGCTATATGGAAACAAAACATACCAGTAAGAGTGCAACTATTTGTATGGAAGGCCTTAAAAGGAGCTTTACCTGTGATGGAGATTCTCCACAAACGGATTCATATTTCAGATTCTTTATGTCCGAAGTGCAAGAGGAAAACTGAAACCATTATGCACTCATTAGTCACTTGCAAAAAACTTGCTAGGGTTTGGGCAATGATAAATATTCAAAATCAGCAATTTCATAATCACACCTTCCATCAATGGATTCGGTTTTGGCTTCAAATTCAGCCATACAAGGACTCCACTAGCAAATCAGAAATTTTTCCAATAATGGCTTGTTTAATTTGGTCTATTTGGGATAATCGAAATGATATAGTTCATAATAATAAACAGGTGGAACCAGAAGCTATCATGGCAAGAGATAAATCAATGCTGATGAACCCAAACAAGACCCCAATCCTTCAAAAAATTGCTGCAATAAGTGCAAATTTTACTGATTCTGTGTGGCAGATTCCACCTACACGATGGACTAAATTCAACACAGACGGCGCTTGGAACCCTAATTCGACAATTAGGGGGATTGGAATAATAATAAGGGACTCAAAACATACCTTTATTTATGCTGAATCCACTAATTTAGCTTGTTTCTCCGCAGAAGAAGCAGAAATACATGCGATTAGGGATGCTCTGAAGATAGCGTTGAGAAGAAAAGATGAGAAGATTATAATTGAAAGTGATACGACAGTAATTGTTGAGCAAATCAATAGGAAGAACTTCTTAGGAGATCAAAGAACTCATCCTCTCCTTTAGGATATCAAATCCCTAATGTCAAAGTTTCAATCTCTAGTTTTCGTGTATGTTAATCGTAAAGCTAACAGTGTAGCTCACGAATTGTCCCAATGGACTAAGTGTAACAGTTGCCATATGGTGTGGTCTGTTCCACCAGTTTGGCTTTTCCCTTTTCTGTATGCTGATCACAGAGAAAATTAGTGTTCTGCTATTTTTCGCTTATAAAAAAAAACAGATAATTTAGGTAATAGTTGAATATTATTTATCTTCCTTTCCTCTTTTAAGGTTAGAATCAAATTTAAAACAAAAGAAAAAAACAGTTTTTTGAAAATTTTAAACGTTTGTTAGGAAGCTGTTTTGTCATGTGCACACTTTTTAAAGGAGTTCCAAAAAATTGGACTCGCGTTTCACTAGCTTTTTTGCGTTTGTAGCGTAAGTACGAGTGTGTTGTGTGTATGGATGCTTAATGTGCATCGCATTATTTGAACCAAAATTTTAAAATTTGAGTAGTTCTCGGAAGGACAAATTTGGAAATCAAAAAAATCAAAACCCCGGATATATCCCATGGATAATCTGACGCAACTTGCATAGGACCCAGTTTTATGTTTAAATACCACCGCCATAGTTGCTTAAGTTTTACGCAACATTAAACTTCAATCAACATTTCTTTCCGTGTGAGAGAGAAAGGTGGAAGAAGTTCTTGTTGCAGAGAGAGGAAATCTAGGGTTTTCGGAAAAAATTATCTAAAAAATGTCTGAAGTTTCTGTTACCGGTCCGACGAATGATGAAGAGAATTCCGTAATTTCAGAGAATACTATCATTTCACTTGACATTAGGTTATTGGATCAATAAAGGTCGCTTAACAGGAAGAGGTACTATTCCGTTGTCAATGAAGGTAAAAGCTTCCGAATCGATTCGTCAGATCAAATCAAGAATTAAGGTGTTGAGAAATATTGATGAAGACGATGAATTTCCTATGATGGTTTGTATTGAAAATACCAGAGTATGATGAATCTCTTTCTCTAAAATATCACTTAAATCTTAAGTACAAGAACAGAGAAGGTCTTTCGAAGGTCGTTCTAATGAATGTTAGAAGAAAACTTCCTGAATCCACGAACTTTTCTTCCTCTGCTCCAATGACTGAAGTAAATGTTGATTTGTCGGGAAAACGTGAATCTTTTGTTCTTCCTATTAAAGAGACAGATACAATACTTGAAATGAAGAAGAGCATAGTCCGTAAGGCAAAATTGGATGTTGAAATAGATCATCCAAAGCAAGTAAACCTATACTTGGATGCAGTATATTTGAAGAACGATGAATGTATTTCAACGGATCTCAAGATAATGGATGATAGTCGCTTCAGTGTTGGGTGGATTATCCCCCACCATCACCGCCAAAAGGACGAGATCAACAATATATGAATATTCCATCCTCTGATATGCCCGATGGATCCAATTCTTCTGAAGTTCCCGTCACCGGTCAGCCGACGAAAGAACAAGAGAATTTTGTAATCCTTGTTGGAGTCTTGCAACAATAGAAGAAACGTCAGATGTATCAAACAATAAATATAAAGAACCGTATCAAACAACTCTACCACGAACAAATTGATGAGGGCAGAATCACAGGTTCAACAAGCTGTCCTTAACACATTAGTTCGCGGGTATACTCTAAAGTAATGCTAAACCCCAACGTGCGAAGATGTGTCCAGGATAAGACTGCCCGATATAATTTGTATTAGCACAATACAAGTTACCCACTCTTAAACTCAGCAACGGGGATGGAAGTAAAACGCCGCACGAAAATAAAAGCAAGAAGATGATGAAAAGTAGACCTAGAGATGCGCTACTTGTGTGTTTTGAAAAGAGATTTTCGAGTTGTATTTATAGGAAAATTAACTTGCAAATCAAGTTAGGTTTAGGTTTTTTCTTATAAAAAGAGTTTTGTTTCTTGTAAAACAATTAAACACAAAAAAGGATTTTTTTTCCATAAATAAAACTCTTAAAAACTTGGAAAAAAATAATTTCAAGTCGACACGGACTTGATGCTTGGTACAAGCGCATGGACATGGGTCGAAACATGTATTTTTCGGTCCACCCGTTCCACGCACATTGTTTTACAACATATCCATGAGAACATGGTAATATAGTGGAGCACTTCTTTAGTTTTCCACAATGTGGGACTAAAGGTTTCATTTCATTCACTCAAAAATGAGTGAGTATCCTTAAACCCTTAGGTCATGAGATCAAACCACACCAGAATCAAAAAATCATTTATTAAATAACTCATTTTCTCCAACAATCCTAGATGATGCTATAATTTCGGTTGAAATCAGGTTATTGGATCTGGTCATTGAAGGTCCGTTCACATGAAGAGGTACTATTCCGTTGTTAATGAAGGTAAAAGCTTCTGAATCAATTCATCAGATCAAGAAAAGAATAAAGGTGATGAGAAGTATTGATGAAGATGATGAAGTTCCTATGTTCGTTGCTATTGAACATACGAGTATCCGAGAATACGATGAATTTCTTTCACTAAAATATCACTTAAATCTCGTATACAAGAACAGAGGAGGTCTTCCCGAAGTCGTCGTAATGAATGTTAGAAGAAAGCCTCATGAATCCACAAACGTTTCTTCATCCACAAACGTTACTGTTGATTTGCCAGGAAAACGTAAATCTATTGTTATTCCTATTAAAGAGACAGATACAGTTCTTGAAATAAAGAAGAACATAGTCCTTAAGGCAGACTTGGATGATGAAATAGATCATCCGAAGCAGGTAAATCTATATTTGGAGGGTGAACTTTTGAAGTACGATGGATCTAGTGCAAATGGCTGATAGTAGAATGAGTGTTGGGTGGATTATCCCACCACCACCACTGCCAGATGGACGAGATCAACAATATTCGAATGTTTCAAATTCATCCTCTGATGGGTCCAATCGGCCTACTTCCTTTGATTCCCACTGACGACCACAAGAGCATAAAGAAGGAACTTCGGCAATAGGACAAGGTACAGAAAAGTTGCTTCACTTTTAACAAACCCTGAGATGTGAACGTATTAACAAAATAAAATGCAGTTGTTTCTGATAAGTACTGGTTAAGGATTGGTTCATTTGATGGATGATTAGAAGGAAATGAAGTAATGTCTTTTTTAGGTAGTAGTAGATGGAAGAATGAAGTGGGGTCCTGTTTCGCGGAAGATTTGTAATTACACAACAGAAGCAGATGAAACCCTCAAGCTTGGTTTTGTGGTTTTTTAGTTGTTTGATAGGACAGTAATGTAAGTAAGTGTTCAAGTTTCAAGTTGGGGGGATGCTGCTTTGTTGGATTTCTTGTAATGGCGTAGGGCAGAGCTGAAGATTCAAGTTCATACCCCCATCCACTAAAATAGTAAGTGATATATGATATAGGACTAATGAATTTCTTATTCGTATTAGATAAAAAGAAATAAAAAGGAATGCTAGCTAGACTTTTATGAATGTTTTTTTTTGTTGATATTATGATTTCTAGAGAGAAGACAATCCGTGAACTATTTGATTGGGTAGTGTAACTATCATGGAATGTGGCTCATCATGCTGGGAGAATGTCTTGTCTTTTGTAGTTTACTCTCTGTTCACTTCGTGTGCAGCCAGTTAGATATATCCGTGTTTTTCTTGTTTTCAGTATCTGTCTTTAGATGAAATTATAAGAGCTAAGAATCAGCAGGGTTGGGTTTGCAGTTCTGGAAATTATAAGAGCTAAGCATTATACACGTCTAACACTTGCGTTCTAACAATTTTGTAACATTTATGTAACTGTTTTAGATCTGATGGCTGACTTTTGTTCGCAATCAACGATCAAGATTAAAATTGAAAGTTTAGATGACGGTTTTTTTGACCATTTTCATGTCGTATTAGCCGTCAATCGGGTCGACTTCCATTTGTTTTCATCGCTCCTAACCGTAGTCGGGGATAATAACTCTCCGATTGTGACTCAATTTCGAGAAAAAGCGATCAATACTCATTCAATTGAATCGATTAAAAATAAAAAAGCGTTGCAAGCAATGCATTTTTAGGCCCCATAGTGACAATATAGAAGGGTCTCCCTTCAGTTTAAGTGAGTAGCAGGCGTCGGGTTCGAATCCCCGCTTAACTTCATTTTTTCTATTATTTTTTTTTTCAGGCCCTTCATTTTTTTCTATTAATCTTTTTTTAGGCGGGAAAATTTAAACTTTGGTGGTTCATTTTTTTATTAATTTCTTTTCGTGAAACGTGTGAAGGGCATATATTAGAGATCCCAACATGTTTCATAAAAGATTTGCTTCAACATTGT
This sequence comes from Papaver somniferum, assembly GCF_003573695.1. Lineage (NCBI taxonomy): Eukaryota > Viridiplantae > Streptophyta > Magnoliopsida > Ranunculales > Papaveraceae > Papaver > Papaver somniferum. Next base: position 131,537,385 of record NC_039366.1, read on the forward strand.
GATTCGAAGCGTTTTGGAACATTTTGGAGTGAAGCGTACATTTTTAAAAATCATGATCAAAACTTTAACTCAACGTCAAAACGAGATTATGGAAAATAGAAAGCATGATTGTGTGTAGGTATGCTCATGTCGACTCCCAAAAGTAAAATTTTATTTCTATTACTCATCATTATAATGATATCAAAATCATCTATTTGGACTAGTTCTCTTATTTTTATTTTAGGGTGGTTTAAGATCTTTTTTGTTTTGTTAATTAATTGAGAAATTATGTTACGTGGACTCGTGGAGTATATGGATGGGTAAACTGAAGTTGTTGAATGAGGATGAGACCAATTTCATTAGGGGGTGTTGACCGTTAGTTGGACCATTTGATTGTTGGTGACCATTAGCTGACCTGAATAGGCTAGTGTGCCAGTTCAATGGACCGTGCCGGGTTAGGCCAGTAGGCTTGGGCTTAGGCTCAGAAATCTTAATTAATATTTTGGACCCTTTATGGTCCGAATTAGCCTTTAGTTCCTTCTACAAAGTTGTAGATCTTTTTAAGACTTATTTAATGGATTATATAACCAACCTAGTTCAATTAGTAAACTCTAGCTATGCTAAAGGTAGAGAATGGAAAGGCGTAAAGTCATAAATGAGTTTAGAACCATTATATAGTTCACTTAACCTATAACTAGAGACTTGTATGACATTATGTTATAAACATTGTATGAGTCTATTGGATTAATTATAAGCGTACTAGTGTGACTAACAATTACTCTTTTATTAACAACGAACGATTCAAAGGATGATTTGGTGAATCGTGGATTTCGAGGTATGAGTGGTTTGCCTTCAAAACAGGTGGGAACTTTGTAATCTTCTTGTAATCATTGAGTTTTTTTTCCTTGCGAGCATGATGTACCTTTACTATCTGTACGAGTGTATATTATAATTGCAAATATGATGTTTGCTTTGAATGTAATTATGTGTGTGTAATATGCGTTGTCTAATTTCCCCGCGAGGAGTATCTGTGTTTACCCATAACTCTTAGATAAGTTGAGTAGGGCGGCTTCTTCCCCTTTAATATTAACTAGTAGAGCGGCTTCTTCCCCTTTCGATAGTATATAACTAATTTAAATAGTAGGGCAGCTTCTTCCTCATTTCAATATTTATTTAGTATAACAGCTTCTTCCCCGTTTCGATAGTATGGAATTAATAATAGCAGGGAGGCTTCTTCCCCGTTTTAATAATACGTAGTACGACGGCTTTTTCCCCGTTTTGCTATTATATATGTTATTTTATTTTGGAGAAATCACTCGTGTGAATATTATATTTGTTTGTCTAACTTTCTGATCTTGATGGTGATATTCTGAATTATGGTTTGAATGGACACTCTGTGCGGACGATGTTATTATTATTGATTATGGTTGATCTCGCATCGTCTTCTCCAATGAGTTTGGCGAGCGTATAGTGACACTTGCTTCATAATGCATAAATTGCCGAATGATTAGTTTTTTCTTATTTCCTTTCAATTTATATTCTTCTAGAATTTTGAAACACGTTAGTGATTACTTGAGAGTTACAATTTTCCATTGAGCACCCTTTTGGGATGATGTGCTCACTCATTCTCACTTTAGTTTTCAGTTACCAGAAGAAAATGTGCGCTTGAAGATATCCGTTTTCGTAGTTTAAAGCTTTACCGATAAATGTTATGTTTATGTTACTTTTATACATAAGTTCATTGTTTATTGTAAAAAAACGCACCAACATATTCATAATATTCGAGAGTTTCTCATCTATAATATATCAAAGTGCTTGGGTATCAGTTTTGGTTTATTTTACGTAATTACGATTCTTAAGATTGATGATCTAGATCTACAATACTACAGGTTTAGGATATAACCTTATTAGCTAAGTAGGTTTAATAATTGGGGCGTCACAAACTTCTTCTGTTAATCAGTTAGGTTACTGTGAGGTGACAATATTCTAGGATGCTCTTCAGGAGTATAAGACCGAATTATTAGTTGAGTTTCATGTTCACCTTGATCCTTATCTTAATTAAGACGAAAACAACAAATAGAATAGACTTATATGCGGGAGACAAATTTGTTTACAAGTCTTCGACTTTGGGTCGTAGCAACTTCTAGGTTGTAAAGGACGTCATCTAAGGGAATCAAGTGCGCAGAGTCTTGCGAGATTCAAAAGGCGTAAGGAACACGACTGTAACTTAACCGATGTGGGACTTGGTTAGGGCTCAACTACATTCCAGTCTGAAGTTAACTTGTAGTAGACTAGAGTCTTTAGCGGCTTAATACAGTGTGGTGATCAAGTCTGGACTAGGTCCCGGAGTTTTTCTACATTTGCGTTTTCCTCGTTAACAAAATTTCTCGTGTCTATGTTATTTCTTTTTCGCATTATATTTTATTTATATAATTGAAATATCACAGGTTGTGCGTTGTTGAATCATAGTTGATAAATCCTACCTTGTTTGTTGGATATGACTTGATTAACACTAGGACATTGGTCTTTGGTACCATCCGAGTTATTTTCATAACAATCAGGTTCACGGATTTCTATCTGTTTGATTTAGTGATTGTGTTGAGAAAGAGATAAACTCTTTAATATATTTCCAGGTTGAGACACAGTAACTTGGTGCTCTCAGAATTATATTGGAGTTTAGTCCATACAGATTGCCGAACGAAATAGTTGGGTGTGTTTGGTATACCCCCGCCTTTTCAGTATATACTTGATTGATATTGGATATTTATCTTTGGAATCATCCAAGAACTCTTGCGATATAATGAGGTTCACAGACCTGTCTCCATTTACATATTGATTGTGAGAGAAAAATATATAAGCTCTCCATATAATTCCTGATTGAGATTCATTAAGTTGTAGCTCTCGAAACTGTATTTTGATTTTAGTCCATAGAGGTTTTCTAAAAAAACCCGGTGGCGTATTTTGGTACCCTCGCATTTTTAGTTGAGTATCAGACATCACCGCGTTCTACAGTTTGAAGGCGAAGATCAACTGAAGACATTTAGAGAACTTCATCGACAAAAGGTATGTGAAGACTGAACCATCCTCAGAAAAAGAATCTAAGCCTCAAATCCTAAATTCTGACTGGGAAAATCTCTGCATGACTGATGAAAATTCGTTTGATGAGTTTAATCACAAAGTGTCTGAAATTGTTAATGCGTGTTATGCATTAGGTAAGACTATTCTTGAAAAGGACATTGTGTTGAAAACGGAAACGCGGGGGTACCAAAATACACCACCAACTTTTTCTTAGGTAACCCGTATGGACAAACTTAAATACAATTTTGAGAGTTCAAATTAATGAATCTCAATCAAGGAATAATATTTAAAGTTATATCTCTTTTTCTCACAATCAGAAAGTTTATAGAGACACGTCCGTTAACCTAATTTACGTATGAGAGTACTTGGACGATTCCAAAGATCAATATGAAGAATCAATCAAGTCGTATCCAACAAACAAGGATGGATGTATCTACTTTGATTGATTTTACGTATACCTGTGATATTTCAATTATATAAATAAACAATTGGAAAAGAAATAACACAAACACCAGAAATTTTGTGAACGAGAAAACTGGAAGTGCATAAAAACCCCGGGACCTTGTCCAGGCTTGAGCACCAAACTGTATTAAGCCGCTAAAGACACTAGCATACTATGAATACTTCAGACTGGAATATAGTTGAGACAGAATTCACCTTCACAAAAAATCAGTTACAACCGCGCTCCTTATGCCTCTTGAATCTCGCAAGACTCTGCGCAATTGACCCCTTAGTTGAGTTCCTTTACAACGTAAGATTTGATTCAACCTAAGTGAAGACTTAAAACCAATTTGCCTCCCACAAAAAATCCTATATATGATTTCCGTTGTGATCTTGAGATTAAGGTGAGATAAGAAATCGTTTGCAGTATATTAGGTCTTGCAAACCTCAAAATTTGTTACTTATGAGTCCCGAAGAGCAGCCTAGATAACCTCACAAGTAAAACCTACTCCGATTTCAATAAAGAATCGTTATAAAGGAATAAACTTGTGGAATCACAAAGTCTGAGACGAAGAACTTTGTGATTTCTATCTATCTTGCCTGATCGGAGTGATACTCAACAATCAATAAAAAGATCGGGATACACGAACTATCAAGATAAATATAGTTGGACCTGGCTTCATGAATCCCTAAGTTAAGTCTTTTTAGTCGTTAAATCTAAAAAGATTTAATAGAGAGGATGACTCTAGTTACAACTAGGACACGCAAGAAAAGTGTTAGGGATTCAAAAATCTCAATTACTCGAGGTTCTCCTTTTATATTCTTTCAAAATCTAAACTTGATTTAAATTTAAGATAAGGTAGCTTTGGAATCAAGCAATCTTTTTCCACCGTTAGATGAAAAATCAACTTGAGATAAACACAACAATATATACAGTCTGGTTAGGATGAACCATAACCAAACCGTGTATAATGACTTGTTCATGAAAGGTTAGCCGAAACTAGCCAGATGAATTATAAGCTTAACTATTTTCATATAACACTTTTAGACTTTAATCTTGAGTCACAACCATAGGTTATAATGTGATCGAATATGTCTAGAGGTTTTTTTAGAGAGTTATTCAAATGTTGATTATCTCATAAATATAATTTTGGTGCATCTGAATATAATAGACTGGGTAAGTACGTGTATTGGTACGTGTACTTACTTCCAATTCGTGAGTTATTTTTGTCACAGTACGTATACCGGGTATGTGCACCCTTAAGACAAAAAAAGTTCAGAACTTTTGGTATCCATACTAAGTATGTGTACCTTCCCGAGTTCACGAGTCAACAAAACTTTTTGGTATCCATACTAGGTATGTGTACCAAAGGTCATTGCCGAACTATAGCTACGCCGGAATGTGTACTAAGTACGTATAGTGCGGCTTCATACCTATAACAATTACGCCAGTACGTTAACCTGTATGTGTACTGTCTTGTATCCAGATTTACAGTAGTTTTATTTCTCTTTAATAATCGATTTGAAATATTTCTGAATAACATCAATGACACATATCATTGTTCCAGACTATTTTCAAATGATTAACTTGAATCATGATTTAGGTCATAAACAATAAATTGTCCTTAACCAAATTCATCAAGTTTTGAACAAATTTTCTTAAGCATAGTCATTCATATTTCGAGAATAATTAACAAGATAAACCTGACTTGAAATTTCTATTATACATTTTGAAACTCCACTTAGTCATGCCAGCTTAGTCATTCATATTTCGAGAATAATTAACAAGATAAACTTGACTAGAAATTTCTATTGTGCATTTTGAAAGTCCACTTAGTCATGTGATTTATTCTCATCTTAGTCACATATTTCGAGAACTAATTATAAGATAAACTTGACTCGAAATTCTTGATATGCTTAGGATAGTCTAGTTAGTTACGCGACAACGTCTCATAGATAGAAAGGTGGATATAACTTGAAAAATAGGTGCTTCAGTCTTTACTTAACTTTTGTTGAAGAAGTTTTCTAAAAGCTTCGGTTGACCTTCGCATTCAAATGGTAGAACACAAGGATGACTGCCATGATGTCTGTTTCTCAACTAAATTTCTATCCTAATCTGAGATGATATAGTTTTGACAACTAAATTTGACAATAATCTTAAGATAGAAACACTTGTGAGTTCGACCGAGCAATGCACTAATAATCCCCCCTTTGTCAATTTTAGAGACAAAACTATCAATATATATATATATGGATAAGAAATAAAACTTCAAAAACTCCATGAATCCAACATGTCTTGATTTCCTTGGCTTCAACTCCTTGAATTATTTGTTTCTTCAAGTTGCAGTGATTTTGAACATGATCAACTCAGCATCCTTGTTGTTGAAGATCCGTATCCATAACTATAACAACTTTTGAAAACAAATATTCTCAATCATAGTTATACATAAAATTAGTATTATTATATTCTCTGAAGCTCAATTGTATCTCAACTTTGAAGTAATACTACGGTGATATGTTTCTCCCCGTAATAAATACTTACATCTTTTGCATAATAGGTGAAACCTATATATTATTGATTCACTTCCTCTTACATAATGATTCGTAAACCATATGTATGTAGTGCGAAAATACTAATTAATTCTCCCTCTTTTTGTCAATAAAAATTGGCAAAGGTACGGAAATCATGCGATCATAATGAATACAACCAAAAGATACTTCAGGATTCAAAGGGATTTAAAGATAATACATAAAAACATAGTTAATATGTAACTCATCATACCAACTTTATTTATCACATAATAAGAAAATATTTAGCGTTCTTCTAGGAGTTAAGATACAAGCATCCCCTGTAAATTCCATACCCACACACTCCACAAAGATATATCAATTAAGCACTAGTTCATTTAAGAACTCTCCCCTATTTGATATCATTACCAAGAGAAGAATATGAGTGACCTTAATTTATGAAAAAGAAGGATTTTGTCAGACATTAACTTATCACATGGATTTGTATCCTGAATATCGACTTAAACTAATCTCAATGCCAGTTATGAATAAATAGATAATTATTAGAGCACTGCTCGGTCAAACTCGCAAGTGTTGCTATCTCAAGCTTGTTTGTCAATTTTAGTTGTCAAAACTATAATTCTTGATTTCTGGTCTACTCATAGCTATGTGTCGGACTAGGATAGAATGTATAGTTGAGCTTTAGACTTCACGGCGTTAATCGATTGAAGACGAAGATCTACTGAGGAGAGCTTGGAGGAACTTCATCAACAAAAGGTATGTGGAGACTTGAACTCATCTATCACATATAAGTATATTTATTTCTATCTTCTATTGAGACTAAGTCGTATAGCTATATAGACTTTATATTATACACATTTGATGTTTCAATTTGAGTTTAACTCACTTACATATTTCTCGAAATATGTGTTGGTAAGATTTAGCTTTAACCAAGTTCATCTTTGATTCTTGACGAAAGTCAAAAGATGATCATGTGAAAATCGCCTGGTAACATCTTATATGATTTCTCTGAAACAGTCATTTGATATAGACTCGGAATATTTCGTATTGATCATTTGATCACTTGAAGATTGCTTTGAAGCAAATAGTTTGTGTGAGACAACTATTCTCGTCTTCTAAGAATGTTTCAACGATTGAAATAAGAGTTTAGAACAATTAACCATTGTCTGGATATAACACAATATGCGTACTTGTATGCTAACTGTTGCAAGAGTAATTCAGGTCCAGGAAATTAGTATGCATACCCGTATGCGTACTGGTTTAATAGTTAAAGTTCGGGAACTATAATATGCGTACATGTTTGCATATTTCAACCGAGTTCGGCCATGAACGACAATATGCGTACCCGTTTGCATACTGGCGGACAAGACCAAGTCCGGAACTCTAAGTTTGCGCACCCATTTGCAAACTTGAGTGGTTAAGTTCTAAAATCAGTTAAATATGATTTCATACTCATGAACAAATACATTTATATAATAAGGAATGCAATCTTTGCAAACCGTGGATAAAATGTTCATGAATTGATTCAAGTGAATCAAATTCGGTTTTGCTTCAATTGTGTCTTGTATACTTCTATGAGAATATAAACAATTGAACAACTCTATGAGTAACACAAATAGATTCATTTGAGTCATTTTGGTCTAGATGTGTTAAGATGAACAAGGTTGACATGAAAGTGTTCATATGGATAACTTCGGTTAACTATTGTTGAGCCAACTCAATATACACGTGTAGGTACGGTTATCCATATCTAAATAAAGGTATATTTCATTTGTGTGTAACAAGCTAAGACCATCTAACGGTGGAGAGATATTGCTTTGGTTTTAAGCAAACTTAGCTTGAATCTTAAATCAGGTTTTCATCTAACGATGAATATTGATTGATTTGTTTCTATGCTAGCAACTGGAAAACCTAATACCCATACCTCATATGTAGTACTAGTTGCATCTAGAGTCGATTCTCCTTTAACCTAGGTTTCTCCTAAAACCCTTATAGGTTAACGACTTAAAGACTTCATTGAGATTCTGAAGCCAGACCCAACTATTTTCTTTGTAGTTGCGTGTTCTGATATTACTTGTTTTATCGTATTGAGTACTATCTTCTCCACAATTTGCTCGAGATTTATTTCCGATAGGTAAGATATAAAAGTAATCACAAACCTTTTCATCTCATCGTCTGTGGTTCCATAATAACTTGTTTTACTACCATATAGTTAAGTTATTGTGAGGTGATTGATATTTCTAGGTTTTTCTTCGGGAATATAAGTCTGGTATATCAATTGGTTCATGTGCACCTTGATTTATCAAAATACGGAACGAAACCTTGTAGGTATTTCTATGGGAGATAGATTTATCTATCTAAATAGACTTTTCTATGGGAGACATATTTGTTTATTAAGTCTTCGACTTTGGGTCGTAGCAACTTTTAGTTGTGGGTGAGATCAGCTAAGGGAATCAAGTGCATGGAATCCGGCGTGGTTCTGGAGGCGTAAGGAACGCGAATGTGCCTTAATCAGTGTGAGATTGGTTAATGCTCAACTACATTACCGTCCGAAGTTCACTTGTAGTAGGCTAGTGTCTGTAGCGGCTTAATACAGTGTGGTGTTCAAAGATGGACTAGGTCCCGGGGTTTTTCTGCATTTGCAGTTTCCTCGTTAACAAAATTTCTGGTGTCTGTATTATTTCTTTTCTGCATTATATTTGTTTATATAATTGAAATATCACAAGTTTGAGCGTAAGTTCAATCAGTTTGTGAATCCGACCTCTTAGTTGTTGATTGAATTGATTGACACTTGAACATTGGTCTTTGGTACCGTTCAAGTTGTTTCTTATATTAATCAGACACACAGATTTACATTTGTTTGATTTGTTGATTACATTAAGAAACAGGGATATAACTTTTGGATATATTTATTGGTCGAGCTCGCTTTATTAGTTGGTGCTCTCTAAATTATATTGGAGTTAGTCCATACATATTGCCTAAACGAAATATTGGGTGTGGTTGTTATACCCCCGCTCTTTCAATAATCTTAATCGATATGACTTAACATAAAAAAATCTTATGGAGTGTGTAACGCAGTAATAACACAAAAGTGTGATCACAAGTAGATCAATGCTGCGAGAAAATTCTCAAACAGTTTGTTTTATTTCCAATTTATAAAAACATAATAGATTTAACTTTTGAGCATATATGAAACATCAGCTCGGTTCACGAAAACGTTAAGGCACATGTATTTCATAATACTTGGAATAACTAAACCAATAATGATTATGTATTGCAAGTTCATCTTTCCAAAAATCCTAAAATTTAAATAAATAAATATAAAAACATGCAAGATGAAAATCGTTGGAAATAGCTTGTGTAATCACAATTTATGCTATACTAAATCCTAGTTATCCTTTTTAAAAGTAAGAATAAATTTTCACAAGAAGTTTCCTAGAAAGGGTAACCAAAAGAAGATAAAAGAAAATAACATGAACTTTATAATTTTAGACCTCATCTATATTTTCATACCTTTCTGCAACTTCATCGAAGAAGGAGTCACCAACATATTTAACCCGTCGAATGATAGATATGTTGTGTTCATGCATCAGTACTCCAACCTTCCGATTTACAATACGAACATACTGTCTAACTTTTGTACATCTTGAGATTATCTTTTTCTGGTTTCTGATCATAACCATTTGCTTCTCGATCATCTTGTCATGCCCATCAATGAGTTGATTCAATTGCAACTGAAGGTTAACAATTTCAATCTTAGACTCATTTTGAGCTTGAGTCATATCCTTAAGGGAATCAACAATCCAAGAGTTATGTTCTTTTCTAAAATTAATTATTTTCAGCATTGTTTCATGAAAAGAGCTTTCTTCCTTTGTATCATCTTCTATATATATACTAGGGTGTAACTTATGGTTACATATAGATGGACCGCACACATGGACAGTTATATTTTTAATAGATATTATTTAATAAAAAAATTTAAAACATGCTACTTTAGTCATTAGCTTCACCATAAGTGCTTTAACATGACAATTTACCAAGTTAAGTTCAAATATTTTGGTTCAACGACACTTTACAATTATGATTGAGGTAGGATCCATGGACACTCTTAGATGGACAAGTTAGGCAAAATTTGTGCAATTTCCTCCACAAAATCCAAACGACAATGAATTTAAATGTAATATTTTAATGATACAGTTAAACCTCTATAATTTAATAGCCTTGGGACCACTGCAATTTATTAATTTAAAGAGATATTAAATTATCCATAAATTAATAATTTATTAATTTAAAGATAAATTAATAGTGTATTAGTTTAGAGAATTTCATATTGATAATGTCAATAAAGTGAATTTGACTCATTTAATTTGAATGATTTGTAATTTCAAGTGACTACAAAAATTAAATATTCATTCAAATAGGGCAACTCCGCGTCTTATGAGTGCATCACGAACTATTAGGGATGAAATAGAATTAGATTTGAACTTAAAAAAAAAAAAA